>NW_024581133.1:11972608-11974729 GCF_017639235.1 Corvus kubaryi | reverse complement strand
GTGCCACCATCCCATCAAGGATGTTCCATTGTCCCACCAGGGACGTGCCACCATCCCATCAAGGATGTTCCATTATCCCACCAGGAACGTGCCACCATCCCATCAAAGATGTTCCATTGTCCCACCAGGGACGTGCCACCATCCCATCAAGGATGTTCCACCATCCCACCAGGGACATGTCACCATTGCATCAAGGACGTGCCACCATCCCACTGGGGACATGCCATCATCCCACCAGGGACATGTCATTGTCCCTTCAAGGCCGTGTCATTGTCCCCCTCTCTGGAACCATTCCAAACCCACCTGGATGTGTCCCTGTGTCACCTGCTCTGGGTGACCCCACCTGGGCAGAGGCCGCTTCCAGCCCCAGCTGTTCCGGAGTTCTGGGATTCCATCCCTCCCAGGAACCAGGGACGGCTGAGCCGAGGGTCCCCAGCCCAGGAGAGCCCAGCCAGGCACCGGCATTCCCTGAGCTGGGAGGGGTGGCAGTGCCACCTGCAGCCAGGGACACGGGCAGTGACTTCCCACCACCCCACCCCGATCCAACAGCACCAGCACAGCCCCAGTGCCCTCCCATTCCCTCTCCAAGCCCTGGAGAAGATTCCCAGCACGCCCCGTGTCCCCAAAGCTGCCGTGGGGGTGACAATGACATTGCTTTAATTAATGACGAGCCCCTCCCTTAACGAGCACCTTCTCAAACGATGGGAGCGCTTCGCCCATCACCGACGCTCGGAGAGAGATCTTGGAATGAACAAAATATTCCTGTGATCTTCTCCCTGACAGGCTGGAAGCAAAAATATTTAGTGAGGAACTCCGTTATCCTGAATAATTCAGGAGGCTGCAAACCCCTTGATCATCCCGCTGACTCCGGGAACAAAATAGTCGGGATTTGTGCATCCAAAGCGGAGATAAAAACGCCAGGAGAAGAAAGAGCTTGAAAATTAAATTTAAAAAAGCTGATTAAAAACGCAGCCGTGCCAGAAGGAGGCCGGGGGAGCTGCTCCTTGAAGCCACAGGTGTCCCGCTATCCCGGTTTTATCCATGGGAATACAGAGGAGGGATCATGGGGAGCTGCTTCCCTGCCAGTTCTCCGGGATACAGCAGCAGGGGAAGCTGGAGGCACCGTGAGAGAGACCCCCGCAGCGGCTGCAGTTGGTTGGTGGCATCTGAGGGGACAAGGTGGCACTGAGCTCATCCCAAACCCTCTGTCCCTGTCATTCCTGAGGGCTCCGGAAGCAGGAGCGGCCTCCAGCACCATCAACACCCAAAGGATCTCCCGGGATCATCCCACAGTGTGGGAAGCAGGAAAGGGGGGATTGTCCCCCTCTACTTCCTCAGGTGAGACCTCCAGCTCCGCATCCCAACATCAGCAGGACCTGGAGCTGCTGGAGCAATTCCAGAGGAGGCCCTGGAGCTGCTCCAAGGGCTGGAGCCCCTCTGGAGCCAGGCTGGGAGAGCTGGGAATGTTCACCTGGAGAAGGGAAGGATCCAGGGAGAGCTCAGAGCCCCTTCCAGGGCCTAAAAGGGCTCCAGGAGAGCTGGAGAGGGACTGGGGACAAGGCATGGAGGGACAGGACACAGGGAATGGCTTCCCAGTGCCAGAGGGCAGGGATGGATGGGATACTGGGAAGGAATTGTTCCCTGGGAGGGTGGGGAGGGGCTGGGCTGGAATTCCCAGAGCAGCTGTGGCTGCCCCTGGATCCCTGGCAGTGTCCAAGGGCAGGGCCTGGAGCAGCCTGGGACAGTGGGAGGTGTCCCTGCCCATGGCAGGGGGTGGCACTGGATGGGTTTTAAGGTCCCTTCCCACCTAAACCCTTCCAAGATTTTTTGTTTCCATGATCATGGGAGTGCACCCGGAACGCACCGGCAGGGGGCGCCCGAGAGACCCGAGCCGAACCTGGCCGAGAGGAGCCGAACGAAGCCGAACCCAGACGAACCCAGACGAGACGGGCCGAGCGGGACCGAGTGGAGCCCAACCCGGCCGAATCCAGCCGAGAGGAGCCGAACGGGGCCGAATCCAGCAGAGAGGAGCCGAACCGGGCCGAGAGGAGCCGAGCCCGGAGGGACGGAGGGTTGGAGGGATGGAAGTTTGGAGGGATGGAGGGTTGGAGGGATGGAGGG
>NW_024581133.1:11951054-11972598 GCF_017639235.1 Corvus kubaryi | reverse complement strand
AGGGTTGGAGGGATGGAGGGATGGAAGTTTGGAGGGATGGAGGGTTGAAGGGACAGAGGACGAAGGCATGAAGTGTTGTCGGGATGGAGATTTGGGGGTGAAGTGGTGCCATGGGAACGATGGCTGCACTTCCCACCTTCTGCTGATTTATTCCCACGCTCAATCCATCGGGCAGGGAATGCCGGTGCCGCCGAGCCATGGAGAGCACGGCCCAATCCAGGAGTGCGCCGCTCCATCCCCAGGGCCCAAACCGAGATGAGCAAAGGATTCTTTGGACACAGATTCCTGTCGCCGGGAGCTCCGGCAGCCCCGGAGCCGCTGGCGCTGGTTTATTGTTCGTATTTAATGGGATAAAAGGCTGGAATTGCTTTTAAGCCTTAAGTTGCCTTCCCCCTTTTTATCTTTAAAAACCATGGCGAGCACTTTTTGGAGGCTATTTTTTTTTGCGGAAGTTTGTCCTAATGATCCCTGGTAGCCATTAGGTTGGGAATCAGGCGCTTTCAAAGGGATCCATTAAACATTTCATTCCTCACTCCCATTCCTTTGGTTTTGATCTCTGCTCCCAGTGATTAAAGACACTGATGGCTCAATTTCGATGAGATCCTAAATCAGAACCCCCCAAAAAAACTGCCAGAGCCAGCATTTATGGAGTTCAGTAAAGCGGGTGGAAGAACAGGAGTGCGAGCTGGAAAAAATCCATAAAATCCCTTTCCAAACAAACATCGGTTGACAGCAAACAGATGGTTCCGAGGCTCTTATTCCAAACTGGAAAAATTAAGAGTTGGCAGGTCCTGGGAAAAGAGGAAAAAAAAAAGGAGTTACAAAACATCCTAAAGTTTTCCCCTTCATATCCCGGTGTTGCTCTGGGCATGGGTTCAATATTTTCCTAGGCTACTGCACAGAAAAGGGGCTGGATACAGGGAAGCAGCTGGCACGAAAGGCCTTGGAAATCCTTGGGAAGATTGATGGGAAGCAGGGCTGCCAGCATCCTGAATTTGCCGCGTTCCAGCCCCGCTCCTCAGCCCTCCCATAAATCAGCCCAGCCTCAGCACACCTGCAGCTGCGGCTCCGAAGGGGCAGGAAAAGTGGGGAAATGGGGGGATTTTCCCAGATTTGTTGGCTGAGCCCAGGATAGTGTTAAGGGAATGGTTTGGGGAAGGTGAAGCCGTGAAAAACTCAACCTCTGGCTCTGCCAGGTGCCCCAGGAGGGGAATGTGAGGGAAACCAGCCCTGTCCAACCCGGCCTTGGACACTTCCAGGGATTCAGGGGCAGCCACAGCTGCTCTGGGAATTCCAGGCCCTCCCCATCCTCCCAGCCAGGAATTCCTTCCCAATATCCCACCCAAATCTCCCCTTTTCCAATCTGAAGCCATTCCCTGTGTCCTGTTCCTGCATCCCTCGTCCAAAGTCCCTCTCCAGCTCTCCTGGAGCCCCTCGGAAGCTGCTCCAAGGTCTCCCTGTAGCCTTCCCTTCTCCAGGATGAACAATCCCATTTCTCATCAGAAATGACGACATTATCCCATGTTTAATGAATTATTGGGATTCTGGCCTATCCTGGTGGATCTTCATGGATCCAAAGGATATCCAGGAAATTCTGCAGCTCCTAAGGGATGCTTTAAAATATGGGATCAAGCAGAGCAGGAAAAATGAGGTTCCTTCCCAAAAGTGACAACATGAGAGTGGCCACCAGAATTCCAGAGGGGCAGCTGTGGGATAACAGGGACAAAGTGCTGTCTTCCAGCTGGGAATGGCTCTGTTCCTGCCTGGAATCTTCTTGGAGCCTGTCCGTGAGTACCTCCGTGTTTCCAGGCACGGAAAAATTCCAGCCCCGAGCCCAACCTCCACTCGAATCCAATTATCCATCCAAGAGCGGAAAATCACAGATGGCTCTGCTGGATTTTCTGGAGGAGCTGCTCCAAAGGCATTATCCGGGGAACCGTAACCACCACGGGCACTCGGAATGGCAGCAACTGGAAAGACGGGATCAAAATCCTCAAAATATCCCGGATATGAGCACTCCCGGAATTCATCCTTGGGTGGGAAAGGGAGGGAGCACCAGGGAGCTCAGGGAATCAGCTTCATCCAACGCATCCCACTGCTGGAGAGAGCCTGAGGAAAAATCCTCAGCAAAAGTCCTGAGCAAATTCCAGAGGGAAAATCCCTCTGGCCCTGCACCAATTCCAACGGGAATGATTCACAGCTCCATGACTGGGATGCTGGAGGGAAATTTGGGAACAGCTGGAGAGGATGGAATGCTGGAGGATGCTGGAGGGATGGTGGTGGTTCTAAATTTACTCCATGTTAATATCCCTGGGATAGGAGGAGGAAAACTCATGGAATCCCAGAACGGATTAGGTTGGAAAAGCCCTTTATGGCCATCAGCTCCAACCATTCCCCCAGCAGCAATTCCTGCATTTATTTCCAGGCTGCATCCAGGTTTTTCCTACAGGAATGAATTCCCAGAGGGTCTCGCCTGGAAATCCATGGCAAGGGCTGGATACAAACCCATTCCCATGTTGATATCTCTGGGAAAAGCAGGAATCTCTGCCACTTGATCCCATAAATATCGGATGCCTAAATGCCCTGTCCAAGGAAAAGACACCCGGGGGGCATTCCCATCCCATTCCTGCTGCTCCTGCTCCTACCATCCCACTCCTCATGCCTGGAAGAAGAGGAGTTTTGCAGCTCCGTGTCCCGGATCTGGGGCTGCTGTAGCTCTTTGCTTCCCGGGGTTCCTTCCCTGCTCCCGCCCGGGTATGGATGAGAGGTGCTAATCCTGCTCCAGATTTCCACAGAAATCCAGAGGCAGCCCCAAATCCGGCATTTCACACTAAAGTTCCTTCACACTGAGGTCATTTGTCCCCTTCCCAAGTTCCCGGGAGAAGGAAAACACCGACTCCTATTCCTGCTATAAATAACCCCCGGGCTGCTGGAAAACTTGGAATTCCAGCTTTTGGGAGAGCCACGGAATTGGGCGTTTATAAAGGGAATTCCAGGCTGGATTTGTGGATTGTCACATGTTGCCATCCATAAAAAGTGGCTTTTTCCCTGTTTTTTCCAGCCCAGCAGCCAGCAGAGGTCAATCCATGGATCCCACACGTTGGAAGTGACAGCTCCAAGGACCTCCGGGTGCTAATCCAGCGGGAAAGCTTTTTCCAGCCGATCTTCCTGGCACTGGAAAAGGAAGGCTCTTCCCTCTCCTCGTGCCTGTCACTGCTCCCGAGTGTCAACGGGACAAATTTAGCCCTGGCTCCAAATCCCATGGCACAAATCCAACCTTGGAGCTGCTGCTCTGGCTGTGACCCCACCGGGATCAGTGTGGGACAAGGGGTGGCTCCAGCAGGGAGGGATTGGGATCCACGTGGGATTGGATGGATTTGGGGCAGAAAGTTTGGATTTTGTGTCTCTTTTCCCACTGCAGGGAGGAACAGGTTCCTTCCAGTGAGGGTGCGGAGGCCCTGGCACAGCTTTTCCAAGGAAATCATGGATGTGCTGTTCCTGGAAGTCTCCAAAGCCAGGTCGGAGCACCCTGGGATAGTGGGAGGTGCTCCTGCCCATGGAATGGGTGGAATGGGATCATCTTAAAGATCCTGAACCATTCCAGGGTTCTGTTCTGTGATCTACCCACCAAAAATTCCATCACTTCCCTGCATTCCTCTCCCTGTCCGTCACCATCCCCTGGTGTGTCCCAAGGCTGCCCCACACAGCCAATTCCAGGGAAAGGAGCTGGCTAAACGAGCTCCCACCTGGATACAGGAACAGAAGTGTCAGAAGGGAAGGGAAGGGAAGGGAAGGGAAGGGAAGGGAAGGGAAGGGAATCATCCTGAGCAAGAAACCACTAAAAAATGCCCAACGCCACTTACGCTCGAGCATGCCGTCCCAAGCGGGATGTGTTATCCCGCAATCCATCGTCCCGAGTGGGATGTGTTATCCCGTAATCCATCGTCCCGAGTGGGATGTGTTATCCCGCAATCCATCCTCTTTCCCTACCTGCTTCCCAATCCCAGCCATTCCCCTCCCAAGCTGCTCCCGGTTCCCGCTGCTCCATGAATTTCCCGCTGACAGCTCTCATTTGCGCAAACGAGGCCTCGGCGCTGCCGGCAGCGGCAGCTGCTGCTCTAATAAGGTCAATCTATATTCATGGATGTGCCAGGGAACACGGAAAAGCGGGAATGCGGCTCCAGAGTGGGAACGAGGGAAAGCTGCGGCTCCTCGGGGCTGTTGGCTCATTAGCGATGCGTGGCAGGAGTGGGGTTGGGATTTCGCTCGGCAGCAGCAGCTCCTCAGCCCGGCGCTGGCAGGGAGCAGGGAATGCTTTCATTCCCTGCCAATCCCAAGAACTGATGTTCCCGGAGCGCTGGAGGGCTTGCTTGGTTGCTTCCTGGTTTTTTATGGATTTTTTTGGGGTTTGTAATTGACCATTGGAAGGTGAATTCCTGCTGAGAGAAGCTCCAGGGAGATCGGAGCTGGCCAGGGGAACTGGAGAGAGACTTGGGATAAGGGATGGAGGGGCAGGACACAGGGAATGGCTTCCCACTGGAAAAGTGGAGATTTAGATGGATATTGGGAAGGAATTCCTGGCTGGGAGGATGGGGAGGGGCCGGGCTGGAATTCCCAGAGAAGCTGTGGCTGCCCCTGGATCCCTGGAATGTCCAAAGCCAGGCTGGAGCACCCTGAGATAGTGGAAAGAGGAGCAGCTTTTCCTCTGGAATGTGAGCAGCCAATCCATGGGATGCAGGCCGGGAGCTGCATCCCGGGATCTCGGACAGTGGCAGTGGGAGGAGCAGCGGGAGCCTCCCACAGCGAACCAGGAGCTTTTCCAACCTGTCCAACCCAGATCCCGCAGGAATTCTGAACTCCCGCCAGCCCTTTCCTACCTTGGCAAACCGCAGCAGCTGGCAAGGGAATTTTGGGATCCTGAGCCTCCTTATGCATCCACGTGGACCTGCAGGGACATCCCACGGGGCTTGTCCAGCATCCCTGCTCCATTCCCGGAAATCCCTTGGTTTTCCAGGAGCTGTGGGAGAGGCTCTGCCTCGCTGGGTGCCCTTCCCTCAGGAGCAGCAGATCCTTGGTGCTGGGATGAGCAGGAAAGGCACTGGCACAGCCAGGACAGAAAAAAACCTGGATCGGCCGCACAGGTTTTAACCTGTCCATGGCAGAGGGATCCCAGGTTTTGGGATAACCTGGAATTACTCTGGAGTAATTCTGAGTTTGCTGAGGAAGGAAAAGAAAAACTTTTATTAAGGATGTGGCACCTGCAGAATTTCCCGGGATGAGAGCGTGGAGCCCATTCCCAGCCTGGCTCATCCCGCCAGGATGCCGTGTCCACGCTGGGAAAGCAGCGGGATCCTGCCTGTGTCGCACCTCTGGGGGTTCCCATGGGAATCATTGAACCCAGAGGGATCGTCCGAGGGCTGGGAGCTGGGAACGCCTGCAGATGCTGCTCCAGGAGTTAATTACTGCTCCAGGAGTTAATTACTGCTCCAGGAGTTAATTACTCTAATTAGGGATGAGGCACTGACCGAAGGATGCCAGTGACACGGAGCCCCGGGTGCTCTGTGGGCCTGGGAGCAACCTGGATTAGTGGGAATGCTCTGTGGAATCCTGTTCCATGAAAACCCTGCTCCATGGAATCCTGTTCCATGAAAACCCTGCTCCATGGAATCCTGCTCCATGCAAACCCTACTCCATGGAATCCTGTTCCATGAAAACCCTGCTCCATGGAATCCTGCTCCATGGAATCCTGCTCCATGCAAACCCTGCTCCATGGAATCCTGTTCCATGAAAACCCTGCTCCATGGAATCCTGCTCCATGCAAACCCTGCTCCATGGAATCCTGCTCCATGGAATCCTGCTCCATGCAAACCCTGCTCCATGGAATCCTGCTCCATGGAATCCTGCTCCCATCCCAGTGCCACAGGCAGTCACAGGGACCTTTGTCCTCCCGAGTGCATCCCAGCCTCACAGAGGGCTGGGACAATCCCAATCCCTCGGGACAATCCCAATCTCTCGGGATGCTTCCCAGAATTCCAGCGCTGTGTCCCCTCCACTGTGACATCCCTGAGCAGGGCCACACCTCTGGCTCAGCTTCCCTGGCTCGGGGTAATCCCGATTTCCTTTGTGCTACCGGGGCAGCGCATTCCCAGCTCCCCGTCCCTGTTTCTGGGAGCAGATCCTTGGGAAGAGGGCCATGGGAGGAACCGGGAATGTTTGATCAGGCCCGTGTTGACTTTGGGAGCCGCCGAGCAAACACCGAGCGTGGGGAAATCAAACAAACACCGCTCCGAAGTCGCCATAATCAGCTTAAAATCCAAGGATAATTACCTGAGTCCAAAGCTCCCGCATCCTGAAGCTCCGGCACCTGCCAGACATTGGAATTAGCTTGGGAAGAGAACCTTGGGAGCTGCAATCCACTCCCAGTTCCCGAATCCCAGCATGGAAACAGCCCAAGGAAAAGGAGCCAAGCTTTGGTGCTGCCCCAATCCCGACCCTAACACCCCAAGGAAAAGCGGGATCGAATCCTGGATTGGAACTCCCGTTCACCTGGAAGGAATAGATGTCGATAATCCCTGGATTCCATCAAGTGGTGGGAAAATCCCTGGAGTGGTTTTCTCTTCCTAACAACGATTCCGGGTCAAGCCCACTGTGTTTTCCCGGGAGCGGGGACGCTCCCAGGCACATCCCTGATAATGAGGGCAGGTGGATCCAGCCGGCATTCCCGGGATTTTTGGGATGGCATCGTGCGCGAGGGAAGGTGTCAGGAGCTGCCGGAATGTTCACCAACTCAAGGTAACGGACCAGCTCGAGGCTGGTGAATTATTAAGGATTTTTCCCAGGTTTCTGATCTTTTATTCCTTTTGTTAAATGCGGAAGGGAGGGATCAGGGAGCCGCTTCCCTCCTTCCTGCTTTCCCAAAAGAGCCGGAGAGGAGGGAAAGGCAAATCCCGGGATGGGGTGGGATGGGATGGATGAGCCTGAGCATCCCATAGAGTATTTCCTGGGATTTGGAGGTGCTGGAGGGACACTCAGCTGGATTTTCCCACTGAATGAATTTCTCCCACAGAGGAGCAGTATTTTAATCATGGAATTGTTTTGGGAAAGGACCTTTAGGCTCATCCCATTCCACGCCCTTCCATGGGCATGGAAACCTCCTACTAATCCAGGTTGCTCCAACCTGGCCTGGAACACTCCCAGGGATTGGGAATATAATATTCCAAGCTTAATTATCCTTGAAATAAACCAGGAATGTGACATTCCCACCCCCTGAGGGGTGCCAGTCCGGCACCACATTCCCAAACCAAATCCTTCCCAACTTTAAGATCTTGGAGGAAAGCTGGATCCAATTGGGAGTGAAAATTAACAGCAAATCCGTGGAAGCACACGAAGAGTTCCTTGGAAAGCCGTTCAACACAGAAACAATCGGAAAAGCCTGGGATATAAATATTTGTCCTTCCCGGTGCCAGAGCAGCAGGAAAAATGAGGAGACGTTGGCACGGGAGCTTTCCATAAACAGCCTCTCCAAAGGCCAGCCTTGGATGCATGGAATTGTTGGTCAATTTTTCCATTTCCTTCGTCCAAAGGGAATGAAACCTCTGGGAGAATGAAACCTCTGGGTTTGGAGGGAATGTTGCACAATGGGATGGAGGGAAAGCGGGAAGCTGTAGGAATACGGCTGGAAAAGGGCAGGGCTGGGCCAGTGGGGGCTGAAGGCAGAGCTCCGGCCTCTGTGGGCTTAAAAATCCAGGGAATCTGGGAACCAGTGGCAATCTGGGAATCAGCGGCAATCTGGGAATCAGCATGCCAGGAACAGCTGGCGCATCCCACGGGATGCTCCCAGCCTAGGGGACTGGAGCAGGCAGGGATCGGGGTCACAATCCTGCTGCTCCCGCAGCAATTCCCAGGCACCTTACAAGGAAATTCCAGCATTTCCTTTCATTCCATCCCTTTTTTCCTTCCATTTTATCCCTTTTTTCCTCAATTTGAACCTTTTTCCTCCCCTTTCCTCCCGGAAAAAATGGGAAAACAACAGGCAAATCCCTTCTCCTCAAGGCACTCCTTGTATTCCTTTCTTCCTTTCCCTGGATTTTTTTTCTTTTCCTGGATTTCTTTTTTCCTTTTCCTGCTTTTTAAACTGAAGGGAAACCTCAGTCCAAAAGAAGGAAAGGCCCATCTTGGAATATTTATGGAAATTTATGGTTAAAAGTGGATTCTAATTTGGGTTTTCTGCCCCAGTTCCGTGGCTGCTCGCAGCATTCCCGTTATCCGGGGGGGAATGGTGCCAGGGAAAGGGATGAAGGGTCCGAAGGGGCTGCACTGGCTCTTAGAGGATAATTCCCATTATTTTGTCATTCCTACTGGGAATCCCACCGCTGATAATTGGGAATATGGGCTCATTGGGGCACCGGGAGCAGCCCTGCTTTGGGAATTTGCCACTGGAACATCCAAAACCTCCTGGGATTGGCACATGGGGGATTTGGGACAAGGGATGGAGAAACAGGACACAGGGAATGGCTTCCCACTGCCTGAGGACAGGGATAGATGGGATATTGGGAAGGAATTCCTGGCTGGGAGGGTGGGGACGGGCTGGGCTGGAATTCCCAGAGAAGCTGTGGCTGCCCCTGGATCCCTGGAAGTGTCCAAGGCGAGGCTGGACAGGGCTTGGAGCACCCTGGGATAGGGGAAGGTGTCCCTGCCCATGGAATGGGATGGGATCTAAGATCCCTTCCCACCCAAACCATTCCAGGATTCTCATTCCAGTTCCCATCAGGCACACTCTTCCCCCACATCCCCTCTCCACTCTGGAAGGCTTCCTGGTATCCCAGATTCTCATCCATTGGTTCCTTCAGGAAAATATCCCACTGCCCTTATCCCCACCTTAACTCCTCCAGCGTTTTCCAGCCTTCCCAGCCCCAGATCCCTCTTCCCTGCACTTTGTGGGAAGAGGCAGCCTGCTCTTCATCATTCCCAAATCTCCACGTTTTTCCTGCTCAGCTGGACTGCTAGAAATGCAGAAGTATTGACATATTTCAATCTCTAAATTATAAATGCATAAAGAATAAAAATGAATGAACAAATAAATTAATAAATGGATGAGCCAACAATTAATAAATCAATAAATAATAAATGGATCAATCTTTACATTTCTACATTTATAATTTTATTTACATTTTTATTTCTATTTTGTCCCTTCCCTGCAACTCCCAGCTCCTCTCCTTTTTTGGGACAAATTATTTAATCCCTCAGCTCTATTCCTTAGTTCCCTGCAGCATCTCGGGCTGGAGATTCCATGGAAAACGGAATGCGGCACATCCATCCCCAGCTGGAAAGGATTCCACAGGGAGAGGGAGTGGCTGCCCCTGGATAACCCGGATATTTAACAGTTTTCCATGAGGAAAGAAGCCTGGGATAACGCTGGGCTCTGGAATCCCATCATTAGGATGGACCCTGGGAGCGGATATCGGGATATCCAATATTAACGAGGGAATGGTTTGTTAGATTTCATTCCCAGGATTTTGCACCAGGCCCCGGGCAGCGGGTTCTAAATGGGAATGTGGAGTTCTGGAGGTCACAGAGGGAACTTTGGAATGCACCAGGAACTTCCTGAGGAACAGGGAAATGCAAATGGAATCCAGAGGGAACAGGCGCTCCCATGTATGGCAGAGGAGCTTCCTCGGACATGGAGAATCCTGGAATGGTTTGGGTGGGAAGGGACCTTAAATCCCACCCCATCCCATTCCGTGGGCAGGGACGCCTCCCACTATCCCAGACTGCTCCCAGCCCCGCCCAACCTGGCCTTGGACATTCCAGGGATCCATCACTGGATGAACAACGCTCCGGAGCAACTCCGCGACTGCTGGGAGACTCCGGCTCCTCCAGAAGCTGCTTTTCCATGGATAACTCCATCTCCTGCTTCAGCACTCGGCTCTGGTGGATTCCCACTTTTTTTTATGGATTCAAGGTCAGGAAGCCCACAGTGTGGCCTCCTCCCACCCCAACCCCAAGCGGAGCAACTGGGAACGTCCCTCGGAGCCACCTGCTGTCCTCTCCATAAAAACCACTTGCAAAATCCCCCGATTCCTTGGATTATTCTGATTTCCAGGTGGCAGCCGAGCCTCCGAATCCCCACGGCTCCGCAAACAGCGGCTCCTTCCTGGCGGTGTTTGCTCAGCCAATATTGACTCTGCTTCCCACACGGCTCCCACGGAGCCGGCCGTTCCCAGCGGGGTCTGAGGAGCATCGGGACAAAGCGGAGATCACGGCGTGCGCAGCCCCCAGCCCATCCATTCCCACCACAGGATAACGCCGGAATGCCGGCGGGAAAATCCCGTACAAGTGGGGGATGCAGTGCTGGCAGTGACGCTCCCGGGCTTCCTCAAACCTCCCAAGGTTACGGAATTGTGTGCTCTGTAAATATTTTGGAATGGCACCACTGCTGCCTGTCACCTTGGGTGGCATTCCAAGGGTTTTTGTGGGATGGGGCCCCATTCTGAGGCTTCTGGTGCTTCCCAGCATCATCCAGGATGGATGGATGGATGGAGGATGGATGGATGGATGGATGGATGGATGGATGGATGGATGGATGGAGGATGGATGGAGGGATGGCTGGAGGGATGGACGGATGGATGGAAGGAAGGAAGAGACCCCTCTGTGGCAGGACAAGGGAATGGCCAGGATCCAACCAGGATCCACACAGAGCATCTCCTGAAATTCCAAAGCATTCCCTCCACCCCCCACCCTCAGCAATGGATCCAGCCCAACGTTCCCATGGAGCCAAACCCCCGCGGGGATGGGCCAAGGATGGGCTCAGCTGCTGTGGAAACGATTCCCCTCTCCCAGCTGGAATTCCGACACCGTCGCACACAAATCCTCCCAGGTGACATTGAACAGAAAGCAGGGAGTTCATCTCAGGTCTCCAAATCCCACGTCTTCCAAGTGTCCCAGGATTTAATTTGTTCATCAGCTGCCAGGGTCAGCAGGGCACGGAGCCATCACCATCTGCTCCGGCTGCGGCTGCTCTGGAGCCTCGGATCCGCCAAACTTCGGGAATTGTGTGTCCCTCCGTGTGCCCTTCTGTGGGCATGGCACACGTGGCTGCTCCCAGGGGTGCGCTGCTCCATCCCTCCAGCTCCCTTGGGATGTATCCAGGGCTGGCATTGGGAATGGTCAGGGCTCGTGGGTGGCCATGGATCTGACACACGGGCGATCAAGGGATCAGCCTGAATCCATGGGATTTCTGCACAGAGAAGGGATGAGATCAAAAGTGGGGATGCAGCAAGGCCATGGCAGCTGGGATGAGCCAGGATGTGGTGCTGGAATTGTCACACCTCCGCTGATGGGAATGTCATGGATCCACTTCCAAAGAGTTTGAGAAGGTTTTCATGGAACCCTGGAATGGTTCAGGTGGGAAGGGACCTTAAAGATCATCCCATTCCACCCCTGCCATGGGCAGGGACACTTTCCACTATCCCAGGCTGCTCCAAGTCCCGTCCAGCCTGGCCTTGGACACTTCCGGGGATCCAGGGGCAGCCACAGATTCTCTGGGAATCCTATCCCAGCCCGTCCCCACCCTCCCAGCCAGGAATTCCTTCCCAGTATCCCATCCATCCCTGCCCTCTGGCACTGGGAAGCCATTCCCTGTGTCCAGTCCCTCCATCCCTTGTCCCCAGTCCCTCTCCAGCCTTCTCCAGCTTGGAAGGAAGATGGAATCTTCCCCCTTGCTCTCTACCATTCCCAGAAATGATCACATTCCACCAAAAGCTGCTGCCTCCAGGAACATCCCCTTTACTTTTCCGCACTTTTCCCTCCCAAAGCATTCCCTAAGTGCCCTTATCCAATATTTATCCCCTCCGCCAGGAACAAAGCGTTGGAGACGGATAATGCACCTCATCCATTGTTCCTCCCTGAATTCCAAATGCCGCTGTTCAGGGAAAACGTCTCTCCCCGCATCTTTTAGGTGTTCCTTGCTCTTGATCAGAGCCCAGCTAGGCTCCTTTTCCCGGGAAAATGGTGGCGCTGGAGCGTCTCACCTGCAAAGAGGCTTCTGGAATACGAATTGTCACTTGGCACGAGGATATATTTGGGTATCCAAAGGGAAAATCACGTGGATATTTCTCATCCCGCTTTTCTCCTTCCATCTGCCAGGAATTAAGGACAAGCGCTCTCCCTCCTTTTTTAAACTCCCAGTGCCTAAAAGGGAATTACCAAAGCCAAGGAGAGTGAATTTGGACATGGATGGTGATAGGAAAAGGGGGAATGGTGTTAAATGGAAAAAAGAGAGATTTCGATGGGATATTGGGAAGGAACTCCTGGCTGGGAGGACGGGGAGCGGCTGGGATAGAATTCCCAGAGAAGCTGTGGCTGCCCATGGATCCCTGGAATGTCCAAGGCCAGGTTGGACAGGGCTTGGAGCAGCCTGGGGTAGGGGAAGGTGTCCCTGCCCTTCCAACCCCGACCATCCCGTGATTCTATGACTTTGGGAAGATGTTCCCATCCCTTTTCCTTCTCGGATCCCCGCCATGCACTGGATCCAGGCCCTGCCCGTGTTTGGGTGTCATTCCTGGCGTCTCCTGTTCCTTTGGGCTGCAGATGAAAAACATCTCCCGGTTTTACGATGGCTTCTTGGCCATTCCCACCTGGCAGTGTGTCCCAAAAAACATTTGGCCTCTCCTGTTCCTCTTCATTTCAAGCCCCAATCCAGCTTTGCCTGGAGTGCTCCCAGGATTTTTTTTCCCTGTTTTTTTTTGTTTGGACTCAGGTGTTTTCCACCCCGATAACACCCCCAAGTCACCTGCCCAGACATGCTCCCATCCCGAGGGCCAAAGTTCGGGAGTTGCACCCTGCCCTTGAGCGAGGCTCAGCCAAAGCCCTCTTAGGCCCCGCCTAATTAACCCCAGCCTTATTAGCAGATAATCGCTGGACATTTAAGCAAATTATCCGCAATAAAAGCAGGACAATAATTCCAGTGTTTGGTTTTCTCCGCTCCTTGCTGGAATCGGGCTCTGTTTGCCCAGAGTTACACATTATCCAGGACCTTTCGGCACCAACGGCTGCTCTGTGGCTTTGGATTGTTTAAAACCAGCCCGAGTCAGTAAAAGTTTGGATAAATATTGGATTTGGCCGAGTTTGCTGTTTGGATCAGGAACCCGATTGCTGCTATTGATTGACAGATGTGCCCAAATGTTTGGAAAGCCTGGCCTCAATTGGATTCGGGAAGGTGTTTGGGCAAACAGCCCTAATCCAAGGCAAACAGAATTCTTGGAAGCAGTTCCAGGCTGTGTTAGCAGAGCAAACGGAGGCTCTGCAAACAGCTTAGAAGAATCCGGCCACCTTCACATAACCTTTGGAGGAGGGATTGATCCGGGGGGAGGCGGCCCGGAGTTTGCACAGGGAGCAGATTGAGTGGGATCAGCGGGATATCGACCCCGGCACAGTGTAAATGTTAGCGCTGAGCCCCGCCGGCGGCTCCGGCACGGATCGCTCCTTGGAATTTATTTTCTGCCGGAGCTCCAGAGCCGCAGCACCGCAATAAAAAGGGATAACGACTCGGGATGGACTGGCTCTGGAGGCTCCTCCCGGGAAGGGCTCAGCCTCCCGTGGCCGCGGTAGGGATTGGTGGAGAGCAGGAGATGGAGACTCAGGAATGCTGAGCCACGGGTGGGATGGCGCAGGGATCACTGATGGGATGGCACAGGGATAGAATAATGGGATGGCACAGGGATGCATGGATTGGATAGAACACGGATGCACCAGTGGGATGGCACAGGGATGGATTCATGGGATAGAACACGGATACACCAGTGGGATGGAACACGGACACACCTATGGAATGGCACAGGGATTCACTACAGCCTTGGAAAAGGCGTTTGAAGGTGGATTTATGCCATGGAAATCACAGACTGGCAGCACCACTCTGATACCCTCCTGCTTCCAGCTGCTCGTAGCATTCCCCAGTTGGGACACGGGGCCGGATTCCGGTTACTTACGGATACCCTCCAGGCTCCTCCCTCTCTCCAGGGCATTTCCCAGAATTCTTGGGGCTGCCCTTGGATGACCCTTGTGGGTCCCTTCCAATGTCCAATGGAAATGCCTCAAACACCCACCTTGACCACGGCACTTCCTGCTCCAGGGAGACGCGGGATACACGGAATATTCGGGATCCATGCTGGATTGCCACGTGCGATTCCCGTGGCGCGGCTCTCCATGCACAAGTGGCCATCCATGCATCCCGACACCATCTGGGGCGCCAATTACCGGGAGCGCGCACGGAATCGAGGTAATTACTCCCGCAAATTGGCCGTGTGATTGCATGGGCATCCCTGGGATATTCCAGGCTTTTTCCGAGCCAGGCTTCCAGAAACTCCAATAGATTCCAAGTTATGCTGTAAATTATCTGCCCATCTGGCCGGCCCTGCGAACAGCGGCTGCTTATGGGGAGAGAGATTAAACAGCCACTCTTGATCAATGGTTTAATCATTGGGAGGGAGGGAAAGGCATTGGATTTTCTCAAGGATTGACCCAGGATCTGGAGACTAATGACAGGTTTAATTAAACGGGGAATAACCAGCTTTTGCTGCAGAAGTACCCACTAAAAATGACCCTGGATACAGGAGGAGAACGTGTCTGATGGGTCATTGCTGCACGGAGAGGAGCCATGGCTTTAAATAAGCCTGGATTAATTATTAAGCCTGACTTGCCTCCCTTGCCAGTCGTACAAACCCTGGGAAGAGCTGGAGGAGTTCGTGGCCTTGCCTTTCCGGGGGGCTTCCCTTCCCCTGAGCTCTGTCCCCTCTCTGCTCCTCACTGCCGCGGGTCACATCCAGCTCCCCGGAGGCACCTGGGGAATTCCAGTGATCCCAAAGGAATCTTTGGCATCGGAAAATCCACTCAAGTGAGACCCCACCTGTGGAGCTGCTCCAGCTCCGCATCCCAACATCAGCAGGACCTGGAGCTGCTGGAGCAATTCCAGAGGAGGCCCCAGAGCTGTTCCAAGGGCTGGAGCCCCTCTGGAGCCAGGCTGGGAGAGCTGGGAATGTTCACCTGGAGAAGGGAAGGATCCAGGGAGAGCTCAGAGCCCCTTCCAGGGCCTAAAGGGGCTCCAGGAGAGCTGGAGAGGGACTGGGGACAAGGCATGGAGGGACAGGACACAGGGAATGGCTTCCCAGTGCCAGAGGGCAGGGATGGATGGGATACTGGGAAGGAATTGTTCCCTGGGAGGGTGGGGAGGGGCTGGGCTGGAATTCCCAGAGCAGCTGTGGCTGCCCCTGGATCCCTGGAAGTGTCCAAGGCCAGGCTGGAGCAGCCTGGGATAGCGGGAGGTGTCCCTGCCCATGGATCACTTCCAACCCAAACCAGTCTGGAATTCTGGGACTAGAAGCACAAAAATATGGGAATCTTATCCACAGCAGGAGGAGGATTTAAAGCCATTCCTGGCGTTGGCCAGCCATGGATAGTTTTGCCATGGAAACCAGCTCCCAGTGCCACACCAAGAGCACACGGAGCAGGACATCAGCCTGGAGTCCTCTGGGAAAAGCCTTTTCCCGTCACCAGTGGAGATCAGCAGGTACAGACACCCGAGCAGGTTCAGCATTCCCAGAGGTCAGCGGAGTCATGGACGGGATGGGATGGGGACAGGCTGGGTGATGGAAATCCCTCCCCTCAGCACCCAGCTGATTCCCGGTGCTGATCCAGCTCCCAGGAGCTGCTGGATCCATCCAGCACCTGAAGCAGAGCAGGATCCATCCCTTCCAGCACCAGGAACACCCGCAATGTGCCAGGAGGAGCCTTTGAACTCAAATCTCTTCCCTTTTTGTTCCTTTTTTGTTTGATTCCATGTCAAAAATTCCAGCATTTATCGCACTTTTTGTGCTCCTTTTTAACAGGAGCCTGGGTTTTTTTTTAGGGATTCTATAAAAATCCATATTTATGAGACGAGCAGGGATCAAGAACATGGAGATTTAAAAGATCCAATTATCTTCCCAAAGTTTGCCTTTATGTTCACCCTAACGAATCCAATGTTTTCCAGGCAGATAATTGTCTTTCCCAGTGTTTAGTGCCGTTCCCGGCTCGTTAGAATTCCAGCATTCCCTGGTTTTAAATTTAAAAGGAGCCTGTTCCTCCTGCCTGAAGTCTTGGGTCTCCAAGGAATACCCGAGGAGGATTTTTTGCCCTGTTTAAAGCTTCCTAAACATTCCTGGCATCCTCACTGGATGCAACATCCTTCTGTTGGGATGGGAAAAGCTGGAATGTGGGATTCAGAGGGAAAAAAGGGGGAAGAGCAGAGGGAAGTTCGATGGGAGCTGGATGGATGACCATGACCAGGATGACCAGGAACAAGTTCTGGGCTGGGTAATAAATGTTGGGAATTCAGCCAGCAACTGGACAATTCCAAGGATAAATCCCACAGTTCTTGGAGCACCGGGCATCCCAAACCTCAATGATCAATTTGGAATCGTTATCCTTTGGGATTCCCATCGGGATAAAGATGCCAAAGCCTCTCACACTCACACCGAGGGGGTTTCAACGCCCTTCCATGTCCCTGATCCCACCGGAGCTGATGGGATCTCTGGGATGTGTTGATGTTTCCCAAGCCAAGGAAAAGAGGGACAAAAGGCAGCAGGGACTTGCAGCTGGAAGGGCTGAGCTGCCCCATTCCCAAGGAAAACCAGGATTTCCCAAGGAAGCAGCCATTTCTCCTATATTTTTAAATCCAGGCTCTTCCACAGACACCCAACCCCGGTGGAGTTCCTCAGCCCCGACCCCTGCACCCGACCTATGGATCAGCATTCCTGGCAAAGCAGCCATTCCAAAAAAACCCCCCAGCAAAAGCCTTAAATTGCACTTTAATTGGATTTTCCAGAGGGTTATTAGGAAATGTTTCCAATCAAGGAGTAAATTGGGATGGCAATAAAATATTCCATAAATATTTACATCAGCCCTGGCTCCGCTTGAAAAGCAGGGATATTTCCCCCCTTGGATATGCTGCCAAAGGAGCCAGTTGGAAAACCAAGGTCTCGGAGTCCCTTTGTCCCCATCGAGGAGCGATCAGAGGGGGGGTTTTTCCCCCAAATTCCACCCTAAAAGATTCCATGTGCATGCCAGGTAAGGCTTTGGATCCGAATGGGATGAGGAGAGGGACGAGAGGAGGGAAAAATCTCCAAAGCTGCAGCACATCCGAAGGAATTTATGAGCTGTGTGGGGTGGGCAGGGCTCCAGCTCGATTTAATACAGATCCACCTCCCAAGGAACCGTCTGGTTCCACAGGATGAGTCTTTAATCGGGCGTGGATCAAGGAATTTCCCAGGAATAATCAAAGGCAGGCTTTGTTTATTGCTCAGAGTTCCCCCCTCGACCCGGGGCCCTTGCGCCATATTGAACACGTTACCTGCTGATATTCCAGGATTAAAGAGGGAGCAGGGATATTTTTCCTACTTTTCCAGATAAGCTGCTCTGTCGGTTCGAGCACAGAGGAGGGGGGACAAAACATGGAAAACCATGGAACAAACAAGGCTGGATGAATGGGAAGGGTTGGGAAAACACTCCTAGGGCAGGGATGAGGAATCAATTAAATATTCCATGGATTAATCGGATCCCAGGGAAGCAGAGCTGGAGAGGGATGGGGATGCTCAGGGGTCATGGTCAGGCAGGAGAATCCTCGCCCAGGATATCCATTGGAGGGAAACCTTGGAAAAACTGGGACAAGCTGCCCAGAGAAGCTGTGGATGGATCCTGGAAGTGTCCAAGGCCAGGTTGGATGGGAACTGGAACAACCTGGAATAGTGGGAGGTGTGGAATGGGATGGGATTTAAGGTTTAGGAGGAAAAATTAGGAGCCCAGATGTAGGAAGGAAAATTAGGATCCCACGGTTTGGGAGGAAAAATTCAGATCCCAGATTTAGGAAGGATAATTAGGAGCCCAAGGTTTAGGAATAAAGATTAGGAGCCCAGGGTTTAGGAAGAAAATTTAGGAGCCTGAGTTTCAGGAGCAAAAATAAGGAGCAAAAATTAGGAGTCCAAGGTCTGGGAGGGAAAATTCAGAGCCCAAGGTTTAGGAATAAAGGTTAGGAGCCCAGGATTTGGGAAGAAGGATTAGGAGCCCAAGGTTTAGGAACAAAAATTTGGATCCCAGATTTAGGAACCAAAATTAGGAGCCCAAGGTTTCGGAGTAAAGACGAAGAGCTTGGGATTTGGGAACAAAACTTAGGAGCCCAAGGTTTGGGAAGAAGAATTACGAGCAAAAATTCGGAGCCCGAATTTGGAAGGGAAAATTAGAAGCCGAAGATTTAGGAACAAAAACTTGAGGAGCGAAAATTAGGAGCCAAAAGTTTAGGAATTCAAATTGGGATTGCAGAGTGTGAAAGGCTGGAAAAACCAAGGGAAGCAGCTGGGAAAACAAGGAGCGAGAAAGAATCCTGAGTGAAAAACTTGGAACTCCAGTGAGCCCTCGGAGCTGCCGGAGCCACCAGGAGTTTCCCGGCTCCGGCTGCATCCCAGCACTCCGTTCCCGTTGGAGCAGCCGCTTGTCAGCCCTTACCAGCTGAGGATATTCCCATTTCCCCTTCCTTTGCGGAATTCCAAAGGACGGAGCCAAGTGCCTCTCCGAGGGCTGATGGATGGGAGCTGACAGCGTCGCTTCCCATCAGGATTATTTATAGGGAATTTACACTGGGATGGCTCCGGCAGGCGCTTCCCGGGCCCGGCGGCTCCCGAATCCTCGGAACAATCGGCTGCTTCCCGTGTCTGCCGGAGTTCAGGGAACAGGGAAAAGCCAGGGATGATGGCGTTTATCAGCACTGAGGTCTTAAAGACAGGAGAAATCCTAGTGGGAACGAAGGCTCAGGATTGGATGTGAATAAAAAGGTGGAATTCGGGCCAAGGGCGGCTTGGCTGGAATATGGAAAACATTCCCAGTGGCTCTGGGACACTTGGAGGCACTTCCATGGCAATTGTGCACATATCCATGGATGGGAATGGCATGGAATGCTTTGGGTGGGAAGGGACACAAACCCCATCCCATCCCATGGGCAGGGACACCTTCCCCTATCCCAGGCTGCTCCAAGCCCCAGTGTCCAACCTGGCCTGGAACATTCCAGGGATCCAGGGGCAGCCACAGCTTCCCTGGGCAGGAGCCGCCTGTGCCCGGCGATGCCGGCTGGAGCAGGATAACAGGGATAACCTGGATCTCAGGGATCCCAGGGACCGACCGCTGCTCCGATGCCCCCGATCCAGAGGCGGAGTTGGTGTCAGCCCCGGCGGCGTTTCCAGCTGGAAATGGCCCTTTTCCTACAGCCCTTATTCCCGTTCGGCACGGCGGCCAAAGGACGGATCCATGGAGCCCCTTTGGCACTGGGACCGACGTTTTCCAGAGGCACCGGAGCCTGGAAAGCTTGGGATGCTCCAAGGCCGGGAGATGCCTCCAAGAATCCCTTCCCTCAGCATTCCAAAGCCTCCACGGCAAGTGTCCCTTCCTGGAAATTCCCAAACGTGCTGGAGAAAACCTCTCCAGGCTGGGATCTTGCCATCCTTTGTGGAAAAGCGGGAATTCTGCTGCTCCTGTATTCCCATCCCTGCCGTGTGTCGGTGGTGGAAGCGTCTCCCAGGGCTCTCCGGACGCCACAGGAAGGAATTTAACATCAATAACGGATTAGATGAACTCCGGGATCAGCGCCGCTTCCAAGGAATACAGAACTCGGGATGAATCCCAGACACGCAGATTATTCCCCACATGACGGGATTTAAATTTCCAATTGAAACTCGGGAAGCAGAAGGACTCTGCAATATCGGAGTTATCCGAGCTTGGAGAGGAAATTAATCCCCCCGGCTCCCGAAATCCTGCTGGAAAAGCGGGAATTGCTGGGCAGGGAGAGCCCTTTGGCTGCCCTGGGGAATCCATCCCGCCCTTCAGGAGGTCACCGGGAGGTTTTCCAGGCTTTCAGCACCTTTGGAGCTGCTCCCTCCTGGCAAATCCAGAGGGAAGAGCCCTTGGATTGTCCCTCGTGTTCCTTGTGGGATCATTCCTCGTGTTCCCTGTGGGATTGTCCCTCGTGTTCCTTGTGGGATCATTCCTCGTGTTCCCTGTGGGATTGTCCCTCGTGTTCCTTGTGGAATCATTCCTCGTGTTCCTCATGGGATCATTCCTTGTGGCATCAGTCCTCACGAGATCATTCCTTGTGTTTTGTGTGGGATCATTCCTTGTGTTCCTTGGGGGATTATTCCTTGTGTTCCTTGTGAGATTGTTCCTTGTGGGATCATTCCTCGTGTTTTTTATGGGATCATTCCTCACATTCCTCATGGGATCATTCCTTGTGTTCCTTGTGGGATCATTCCTCGTGTTCCCCATGGGATCATTCCTCGTGTTCCTCATGGGATCGATCATTCCTCGTGTTTCAAGGCTTGGAATTCTCCCCACTTTTCCCCTTTTCCAGCTGCTTTTTCCCAGGAACTCCTCTTCCTTCCTTCCAGGCTCCCCAGCGCCTCAGGCAGGGAAGCTCCTGGAGTCACTTCCAGCTCTCCGTGGGGAGAATATCCCATGGAAGGGGCAGGGAAAACACTGCCCTGATATCCCTGTTTTCCCACATCCATGGACTCCTGCCTCAGTTCCTCATGGACCAGAGCAATCCCAAACTGGAACAGGGATTTTTCCTCCCTGCTTTGGATCCTTCTGCTCCATAAATTTATCCCAAATACAACCAGGGAATTACTTCTTCCTGCTTATTTTTTTCCAGGAAGAGGGAAAGAGCATTCCCAGCTGGAATTCTGGGATGTGAATGGAGCCCAGAGGAGTCAGTGGGATGGAAGTTTGGGATGTGGAGGTGGGAAGAGTGACAGGGGCTGATCCCTCCTGCACCAGGATCGACTCCGGCGAGCAGCGATCCCCTTCCCATGGAATGGGATCAAATCCTCCCCCTACCCTCGGGAAAGGGAGTGCCAGGAGGCGGGAATGAGCTGGGATTCGGTGCCGATCCTGAGGATGGTTTTCCATGGGTTGCCAGCCATGGATCCCTGGCTCAGCCAGAAAACAGGGATGCGAATCCCGGTGCCACACTGACACCTCATGGAAGAAGCGCTCGTTACAATTCCAGCGCTCCAGGGACAGATTTTTGGGATAAAGGCGTGGATTTTGCAGCCTGCGGTGTCCTGACAAAGCCGGGTAGGATAGAAGGGATATTTCCTGGAATGAACGGGGTCAGAGCGAGACCGGGATGTGCCGGGAGGAGACGTCGGAGCGGCAAAGGCGGCAGCTGCCCTCCTGCCGCGCCCGTCTGCTGCGTGTGAGGAAACGGGAACGGACACGGACACGGGAATGGGAATGGGATAGAAACGGGAACGGACATGGAAACGGGAATGGGAACGGAAACGGGAATGGAAACAGGAACAGACATGGAATGAACATGGAAATGGGAACGGGAATGGAATGGAAACGGGAACGGACATGGAAATGGGAACGGACACAGAACGGACATGGAAACGGGAATGGAAACAGGAACAGACACGGAATGGACATGGAAACGGGAACAGGAATGGAATGGAAACGGGAACGGACATGG
>NW_024581133.1:11950822-11951044 GCF_017639235.1 Corvus kubaryi | reverse complement strand
GAACAGGAATGGAATGGAAACGGGAACGGACATGGAAACGGGAATGGGAACGGAAACGGGAATGGAAACAGGAACAGACACGGAATGAACATGGAAACGGGAACGGGAATGGAATGGAAACGGAAATGGACATGGAAACAGGAATGGAAACAGGAACAGACACGGAATGGACATGGAAACGGGAACGGACATGGAAATGGGAATGGAAACAGGAACAGACAC
>NW_024581133.1:11940605-11950812 GCF_017639235.1 Corvus kubaryi | reverse complement strand
GGACATGGAAATGGGAACGGGAATGGAATCGAAATGGGAATGGGATAGAAATGGGAATGGGAATGGAAACAGGAATGGGAATGGGATAGAAATGGGAACGGACACGGAAACGGGAATGGATAGAAACAGGAACGGGAATAGAAATGGGAACGGACACAGAACGGACATGGAAACGGGAATGGAAACGGGAATGGGATAGAAACGGGAACGGGAATGGGAACAGGAATGGGATAGAAACGGGAACAGGAATGGGATAGAAACGGGAACGGACATGGAAATGGGAATGGACATGGAAATGGGAACAGACATGGAATGGAAACAGGAATGGACATAGACATGGGAATGGGAATGGAAACGGGATCGGACATGGAAATGGGAATGGGAAAGGAAACGGTAATGGGAATGGACATGGAAATGGGAATGGACATGGAAATGGGAATGGACATGGGAACGGGAATGGGAATGGAAACAGAAAGGGAATGGAAACGGAAGCAGAAATGGAATAAAATGCAATGAAATAAAATAAATGAAAAAGAAATAAATAAAAATAATTTAAAGAAAATAAAATAAAACAAAAAGAATTAAAATAAATAAAATAAAATGAAAAAATAAAAAGAAATAAAAAGAAATAAAATAAAATAAATTTTTTAAGAAAATTAAAATAAAAAGAATTAAAATAAAAAGAAATTAAAATAAAAATAAAACAAAAGAATTAAAATTTTTTAAAAAATTAAAATCTTAAAAAATAAAATAAAACAAAATAAAATAAATCAAAAAGAAATAAAATAAAACAAAACAACATAAAATAATTAAAATAAAATAAAAAGAAATAAAATAAAAAATTATTTTAAAAATGAAATAAAAAAGAATTAAAATAAAATAAAAAGAAATAAAATAAAATTAAAATTAAAAGAAATAAAATAATTAAAATAGAATAAAATAAAAAGAAATTTAAAAATTAAAATTAAATAAAAATAAATAGAAATATAAACAATATAAAAAAATTAAAAAGATAAAATTTTTAAAAGAAATAAAATAAAATAAATCAAAATAAAATAAAAATAAATAAAATAAACCAAAGTAAAATAAAAAGAAATTAAATAAAAGAAAATAGCTCAGGAAATATTCCAAAAATCCCAGATTTTTGGATATCACTTGGAGAAGGCAAATCCCAGAAAGCCCCGAAGCTCCTCACACTCACCTCCGTGCATCCAAACCCCGGGAATTTTCCACATTCCAAACCATTTGCCAGCTCCTCCAGGGATTCCAGCTCATCCCGGGGTTCCCAGCTCTTCCCGGAATTTCCAGCTCATCCCAGGATTCCCAGCTCATCCCGCGATTCCCACTAAAGGTTTTCCCTTCCCTTTCCCTGTCCCATTCCCTTGCTGGGGGCTCTCCCACACCCACATCCCGGGAATTCCGGGAATGAACGTGTCCAAGGCCAGGCTGGAGCAGCCTGGGAGAGTGGGATGGGATTAAGATCCTTCCCAATCCAACCCATCCCAGAATTCCATGGAATGCCGGGCTCCAGCCCAGCCCTGCCCATCCCTTCCAGCTCCCTCCAGCTCTTCCTCTCCAAGCTTCATTTTCCCTCGGGATTTGCCTTTCCCGGGACCCAGCGGCCACGGGAGAAAGGATTCCAGAGGAAGAATTCCAGAGGAAAAGCCGGAGCTGGGAAAGAATCTCTTGGCCCCAGACTCCAGGGATATCCCGAGGAGAATTCCCGGTGCTTTTCCACCGTTTCCCGCACCCAACTCTTCTCTGTGAGCATCAGCTCCTCGTGTATCCCAGTTTTCCACAGGAGTATTTCCAATGGAATTATGGGGTAATGGAATCCCAATCCAAGAGACGGCTGCTCCTCCTTAATGGATTCGTGGACTCATTTGGATCCCAGAAATCGGAGCTTTTCCCGGAGTTTTCCATCGTGGTTATCCCGATCCCGCTCCTGATCCCCCCACGGGGGAGAAGAAGGAGCAGGAAGAGCTTTGGGATCAGGGAAGCGCTGCCCAGCTGGGATATTCCAAGGAGTCATTCCCTATCCCGGGGCGGAGCCTGATTCCCGCCGGGAAAGGCTCGGGAAGCGGCGCCATTCCCGGTGGTTTTCCCGCCCCATCCAGCGGCGCTCCGGGAGAGCTGCTTCCCATGGATCCAGCCGGGAGCTGCCTCTGGAGCTCATGGAATTCTTCAGGGGCTGGAAGACCTCTCCCTTTGCCCCCTGCACATTCCTGAGATCCCTCCTGAGCTCTGGAATTCCAGCACGGGAAGGAGCTGGAGCTGCTGGAGCGATTCCAGAGGCCCTGGAGCTGCTCTGAGGGCTGGAGCCAGGCTGGAAATGCTGGGAATGTTCACCTGGAGAAGGGAAGGATCCAGGGAATCCTCAGAGCCCCTTCCAGGGCCTCAAGGGGCTCTGGGAGAGCTGGAGAGGGACTGGGGACAAAGGATGGAGGGCCAGGGAATGGCTTCCTGCTGGGAAAGGGGAGATTTGGATGGATACTGGGAATTGCTGCCTGGGAGGGTGGGGAGGGGCTGGGCTGGAATTCCCTGAGTGTCCCTGGATCCCTGGAATATCCCAGGCCAGGCTGGAGCAGCCTGGGATAGCGGGAATTGTCCGTGCCCGTGGGATCCCTTCCAGCCCATCCCAGGATTCGATGATTCCAAAGCTCGGGAAGAAAAGCTTCTCCTTATTCTGGACCCCCTTGGATCGAGGCAATCCATCGGAATGGCTCCAGATATTCCCGAATTCCCTTTCCACCCCCAAATTCCCTGTTCCAAGCCCATCTTGGGACCCCAAGGCATTCCAGGATTTCACATCGGGAACGATCCCAAAAAAAGGCCTCTCATCCCAAGTTTCTGCGAAGACAGGGAAAGCTGCTCTACTCGGCATTCCTGGAACAGCGGGAAGAGGGTTTGGAATTAAAGGATTTCTTTATTGATCACATGGAGAGCAAATTCCCACCCTACCCCTGAGGAAATCCCCCTTTTCCCCCTGTTCCCAGACGGAAAACATTCCGTGATTTCCTCGCACGCCCGAAGCGGGCGGGATGGGAATTCCCGTTGCTGCCAGTGGGATTTTGGCGACTCTGGAATGTTCTGGCAGCTCCTGGACAACCTGAAATATTCCAGATGGATTCTTGCCGGAAGAAATCCGTATTCCCAAGGTTTTCCTGGCTCCAAGAAAATCGGGAATGGCTAAAAACCCCCTTAAAGTGCTCAAAACAGCAGCGCCCGGATCTCCTCGGGAGAGAGGAAGAGGGAATGACCAGAAAAGATGGATTTGGGACTGAAAATCCGGGAAAAAGCGGGAAAAACCTCCGAGGGAAAAACCTCGCAGCTCCACGAATACAGGAAGGGTTTGGAATTCCAGAGGGAGACTCAGGACTTCCCGAAATCGATGGGAAATGACACTTCCATCCAGAACTTCTTTGGGATCGTACATGGAACCATTTCCCGGCACAGGATTCCCGGAAAAGCTCTGGGAATGAGCACAAAGCGGTTCCTGAGGAGCAGCGGAGAATTCCTCAGGCTGGGAAAAACCAGGATTGCAGCGGGAAATGTTCAGGGCTTCCGGCGCCTGCGACGGGAAAGAGGTACACAGAACTCTCAGGATTCATCCAGAGGAATTCCGGGAGCAGCCAACAGCCCATTCCTGGTTTTCTGCAGCCCCAAATCCCACAGCTCCTAAAAATGCCAACGTTTAATCCAAGGAAACCCCAAAATCTCCGGTGTTTTCCTTGGTTTTTTTAGGCAGTGGGAGCAGCAAACCAAGCTGGATTCCCATCCTTCAATTCCCTCTTCCCACAGGGAATTGGAATCTGGAGAAACTGGAATTTCCCAGTGGAAAACACGAGCAGTCTTTGAAAGGGGGCAGGAGAGGGAATTCCAAGGAATTCCCACTGCATTCCCGACCCTTTTGCAGTCGGGAATGCGAAGCTAAAGTGGGAAGAGCAGCAAAGTTGGGGGAAAAACATTCCCGAGGTTTGGAATTGCTGGGAAAGAATTCCAGGAGCACTCACTTGGGCTGGGCGTGGTGCTGGTATCCCGGTCCCAGCGCCGATCCCGCCCTCATCTCCACGGCCACGGAGCACTGGGAATACAGCCAGAGTCAGGATGCTTCCTGCCATTCCCAGCATTCCCAAAGAATGCCCCATCCAGAGGGCTTGGGATCCCCTGGATCCCTGCAATGCCCAAGGCCAGCCTGGGATAGCGGGAAGCAGCCCTGTCCTTGGAATGGCTGGATGGGGATGAGTTTAGGTTCTCTTGGCCCAACCCATCCCATCCCAACCCCATCCCCATCCCACCCCCATCCCCATCCCCATCCCATCCCAATCCCATCCCATCCCAACCCCATCCCCATCCCATCCCATCCCCATCCCATCCCCATCCCATCCCCATCCCATCCCCATCCCCATCCCCATCCCAATCCCATCCCCACCCCCATCCCATCCCCATCCCCATCCCATCCCCATCCCCACCCCCATCCCATCCCCATCCCATCTCCATCCCCATTCCCATCCCCATCCCATTCCCATCCCCATTCCCATTCCTATTCCCCTCCCCATCCCATCCCAGAATTCCAGGATTGAGGATGAGGCATTCCCAGCTCACCCTGGTTTCCACATCCGTCCATTCCGAGTCGGCGGCGTCTCCGGCAGGGTCGGGATCGGGAGGGGACGAGCGGCGCTTCCGCCTGCACCGGAAAAGGCGGAATTCCAGCACGAAACTCATGGAATCTGCCACATTCCCAATTCCCACCCTGCGAAACGCTTTGTCCTTCCTTAAAAAATCCTGGAGCTGCAGCAGCTCCAGCATCCATAAATTTCTCCAAGTTTATGGGATTGCAAGTTGGATTTTCCTGTTGGATCATCCGGTTCCATGCACGCTCCTGGAATTCCACAATGCCAGAAGCTCAGATGTTCCACGATTGGAATCTTGGGAATTCCAGGATTCCAGAAGATCAGATTAAAGGAACCTTGGGAATTCCACAATTGCAGAAGCTCAAATGAAAGGTTCCACAATTGAAACCTTGGGGATTCCACAATTCCAGAGGCTCAAATGAAAGGTTCCACGATTGGAATCCTGGGAATTCCAGAAGCTCAGATTAAAGGTTCCACATTTGGAACCTTGGGAATTCTGGAATTCCAGGACCTCAAATGAAAGGTTCCACGATTGGAATCCTGGGAATTCCAGAACCTCAAATTAAAGGTTCCATGATGGGAACCTTGGGAATTCCACAATTCCAGAAACTCAGATTAAAGGAATTCCAGAAGCTCAAATCAAAGGTTCCACATTTGGAACCTTGGGAATTCCACAATTCCAGAGGCTCAAATGAAAGGTTCCATGATTGGAATCCTGGGAATTCCGGGATTCCAGGCTCACCCAGTAGGAGATTCCTGCTTGAGGGTCTCGATGTCCGTGAACTGCACAGCCTGGCCACCGCCCCTGGTCCTGAAAACGTCCCCCTGGAATGGGAAAAGGACAAGGAAAAGCGGGATTGGGATAGGAATAACACCAGGATTCATCCCAGAATTCCAGCCCGAGGAGATCTGGACACAAATGGATTCCTGCCAGTGGATTGTTGCCTTTTTCCACAGGGAAACACACGAATCATGGGATCCACGGTCACGGAATCCCAAAAATCATGGGATCCACCAATAGTGGAATCCACGAATCACAGGATCCCAAAAATCACTGAATCCACAAACCATGGGATCCACAAATCACGGAATCCCACAAACGATGGGATCCCAAAAATCACAGGATCCCAAAAATAATGGGATCCACAAGTCATGGAATCCACAAATCATGGAAACCACAAACCACGGATTCATGGAATTGTTTAGGTTGGAAAAGACCTTTAGGATCATCAAGTCCAACCCTCAAAGCACCACTGAAGGATGGCCCCAGGTGCCACTTCCAGGAATTCCTTGGACACCTCCAGGGATGGGCACTCCAAACCTTCCTTGGGAAACTCCAAAGCTCCCTGGGCAGGCAATTCCCATTCCTTACTTTTAAGGAATCATGGAATCCCCCAAGATCATCGAGTCCAAGCTGTGCCCAATCCCACATCCAGGAATTCCTTGGGAATTACCCAGGGATGGGCACTCCAAACCTCCTTGGGCAATTTCAATGCCTGACCACCTTTTTCCATGAAGATATTCCCGTGAATTTCTGATGGAAAACGCTGAGCTCAACGAGCCTGGAATGGCTTCGATCAAACAACGGCCGAGCTCAAACCGACAACTTCCAGGGAAAACCTTGGAACCCAACCACGGAAGCTCCAAAGCGAATTTGGGCGGTTCCAACTCAACACTCCCAACATTCCCAAGATGCTTCCCCCACCTTGATGAGCTTGGTCTGGATCTCCCCGTCGGAGGCGAGCTCCTGGTGGGTCAGCAGGTAGCGGTCACACCTGGCCAGGGCCTTCTCGCTGGGCGCGTCCACCGTGATGGCCCTGGGCACGCGCGGCTGCAGCAGCGTCTCCGTGGGCACGTGGCCCGGCGGCCGGTGATCCACCCAGCGCTCCCCGGCCGAGCGGGAACGCCGCGGCCGCAGCGGCGCCGCCGGAGTGCTCTGGGAACGGGAGAGCGGCAATGAGCACCGGGAACGAGCACCAGGAACGAGCACCGGGAATGGCTGGGAAGGGTTGGTGGGAGCGGCAAAGGTTTGGTCAGCGAGGTGGATGTTGAGGGCACCACCAAGAGCCTGGCGTGGAATGATGGATGGAATATTCCAGGCTAGGTCCTGTTTCTTGGGAATTGTTGTCTAGTCTGTCGCATTGCACATCCAGGAAAGTTTCCTCAAGGAGGAAATTTAGGTTTGGAAAAGTTCTTCCCAAATTCCCCAAAGTGCACTTGGATTAAACCCCGAAGGCACCACCAAGAGCTTGGCATCAAATTATCCATGGAATATTCCAGGCCAGTTCCCGTTTCTTGGGCATCGAATTATCCATGGAATATTCCAGGCCAATTCCCATTTCTTGGGCATTGAGTTATCCATGGAATATTCCAGGCCAGGTCCTGTTTCTTGGGCATTGAGTTATCCATGGAATATTCCAGGCCAGTTCCCATTTCTTGGGCATCAAATTATCCATGGAATATTCCAGGCCAGTTCCCATTTCTTGGGCATCAAATTATCCATGGAATATTCCAGGCCAATTCCCATTTCTTGGGCATCGAATTATCCATGGAATATTCCCTGCCAATTCCCGTTTCTTGGGCATCGAATTATCCATGGAATATTCCAGGCCAGTTCCCATTTCTTGGGCATCAAATTATCCATGGAATATTCCAGGCCAGTTCCCATTTCTTGGGTATCGAATTATCCATGGAATATTCCCTGCCAGTTGCTGGTTTTTGGGAATTGTTGTCCAATGTGTCACATTGCTCATCCAGGGAAGTTTCCTCCAGGTGGAAATCTCTGGTTTGGCTCCTCCCAAATTTCCGACTCCACATCAGAGGAGGGGAGGGGATTGTCCCCCTCTATTCCACACTGGAACAGGCATTTCTGGGAATGCTCCTGAGGATAACAGGCTGGGATTGTTGGGATCAGGAGCTGGACTCCGATCCTGATGGATCCCTCCCAGCTCAGCCTGTTCCGCATTCCCGGAATACTTTAACCAAGCAGAAAAGAGAGTCCTCATGGATGCAATCCCGATTCTAGATGGAATTCTGAGGCAGCCAGGCAAACAAATCCATCCTCAGGAGGGATTTCCAACATTTCCGAGGGATGGAGAGCCCCCAACACTTGTGAGAACCAGGGAATCGCTCCCAGCTGTTGGAAATCCATGAGAAATGATGGAACTCCAGCCATGGAATTTAATGACCATGGAAATGTTTGCTCAGGAAACATCAGAACATCCCGGAAACTTTAAAACTAGAGACATTCCAAGATCTTGGAATGGGTTTTTGGGAGAGGATTTGGAGATTCTGTTCCATTTACGGAATAATTTTGGAGGCCTCTTAATTATGAGGAGGTTCCACCACCCAAATCCTTGGATGCAAATCCCATCAGCTGATTAATTAACGTTAATTAGGAGGTCTTTGACCAAGAGACAGGAGATTTCCATGGATTTTTTTGGGAAGCAATCCTTCCAAGGTGCCTTAGGAATGATGCTCTAAGGAGAGGACATCCTGTGGTTGATGGATGAATTCCTTGGATCAGCACTTGAACAGCTCATCCCTCGCTTCCAAGGGCCAGAAAGTTTGGGAATACTCCCCAGAATGAGTCATGCCATGAAAAACTTCCCTCCTGCCAGGAGCTGGGATTGCACCACTCCGGGATTTACTGGAGTGCCAGGAAATGGGATCCCACCAACAGCAGTTCCACGGAAATCCATGGAATCGAGAGCTCCCAGTTTAATGGGAATTAGGGAAGAGAGTTAAAGCTGAGGCCCACAGGTTCATCCAAGGAATGTTTCCAGGCAGCACAAGCTCCCAGAGCACCTTGGAAGCTGGGAAATTGCAGGAGGGATTGAAGGAGACCCGAGGGAAAGGGAAAGACCAGGGAAAGGGAAAGACCAGGGAAAACATGAGGACACCCATGGCTAGAGCAGAGTGTGGCCACCTCAGAGCTCCCTAAAAGTGGGAATTCTCAACTTCCAAGGAAGTTCCAAACACCAAGAGGGCGGAGAGAGCAGCCAGGCTCAGTCTGGGACCAGCGGGACACATTTAGGAACAGCTCTACTCTATGTTAGGCAGACTCGAGGGCAGAGAACATTTAAGCTGGGCTCAGCCCCGCTAAGGCCAGGACTAACCCTGCAGCACGGATCCTCTTCCTGCTCTAGCTCCTCTCTAGACCCGGGCACCTCGAGCACTCCGGTCCAGCACTTCCCTCTCCTCCTGCTGGAGCTGGGCCGGGCTGAGGCCGGCTCTGCTCCCGCTTTATTCCTGGATTTGGGAATGCTGTCTGGCTTGCAGGAAGGGGCTCTCTCCTCCCACTCCAGCACGCAGGAGACCACAGAGATGCTGCCACAAGAGTTGGAGCGCCTGGGCACCCGCGGGGCCACCCGGCTGTCCCCAAGCTCAGCGGGGTCACCACAGCTCTGGGGAGAAGGGAGAGGTCAGTGAGACACGGGAGGCATCCAACAGGGACAGACAGATCCGGGATTTCCCGCTCCTAAGGATACCAGGAGGTGGGAGAGGGGATGAAGAATGAACAGGACACAAGGAATCCAAGCTGCTCCAGCTCTGTGCTTGGGGGCTACTGATGACTAAAATCCCTGCGCTTCATCCTAAAAACGCTTTTCCCTCAATCCAGAAGGTTTGGAAGTGACTTACGGGTGCTGGGGAAGGAGACACGGATCTTGGGAGAGGCTTTTCCCGCTCCCTTTCCCGGGAAGGCCTCTCCAGCCTCTCGGCTCTGGGCTCGGTGACGATGGCCTTCAGCTGCTTCAGCTTCTCATCCTTCACCCACAGCTTGTTCTGCATCTCCAGCTGCTTGGCCGCCACTCGCCGCTCCTGCCGCGACAGGGAAAGCAGCGGGAAAACATGGAATTGCTGAGCTCGGAAAGCCCTCCAGGATCACTGACTCCAAGCTGGGACTGAACCCAGCTCTGAGTGCCACGTCCAGGAATTCCTTGGACACCTCCTGGGATGGGGGTTCCAAACTTCCCGGGGCAGTTCCAGTGTTTACAGCCCTTTCCAGGAGGGGATTTTCCCAGTATCCAAGCTGGCCCTCCCCCGGCACAGCCGGAAGCCATTCCCACTCATCCCGTCCCTGTTCCCTGGGAGCAGAGCCCAACCCCCGGCTTTTCCTTTCCCTTCCTTCTTTCCTTTCCCTTCCCTTTCAATTCCATTCCCTTCCCTTCCTTTCCATTCCATTCCCTTCCATTCTTTTCCTTTCCATTCCTTTGCTTTCCATTCCATTCCTTTCCATTCCCTTCCATTTCATTTCTTTCCATTTCCCTCCATTCCATTACTTTCCTTTCCCTTCCATTCCCTTCAATTCCTTTCCTTTGCCTTCCCTTCAATTCCTTTCCTCTCTGTTCCTTTCCCTTCCTTCTTTTCCATTCCTTTCCATTATGTTGCTTTCCTCTCCCTTCCATTCCCTTCCTTTCCATTCCTTTCCCTTCCCTTTTCTTCCATTCCCTTCAAATCCTTTCCCTTCCTTTCCCTCTCTTCCATTCCTTCCCTTCCCCTTCCATTCCTTTAAATTCCTTTCCATTCCATTCCCTTCCATTCTATTCCTTTCCTTTCCCTTCAATTCCTTC
>NW_024581133.1:11924505-11940595 GCF_017639235.1 Corvus kubaryi | reverse complement strand
CTTTCCATTCCCTTCAATTCCTTTCCATTCCCTTCCATTCTATTCCTCTCTGCTCCATTCCTTCCCTTTCCCTTCCATTCCATTCCATTCTTTCCCCTCCCTTTCCATGCCATTCCTTCCCCTTCCGTTCTATTCCTTTCCATTCCTTTTCTTTCCCTTCAATTCCTTTCTGTTCCATTCCTTCCCCTCCCCTTCCTTCCCTTTCCATTCCCTGCCATTCCAATCCTTTCCTTTCCCTTCAATTCCTTTCCATTCCTTTTCCTTTCCCTTCCATCCCATTCCTTCCCTTTCCCTTTCCATTCCCTTCAATCCCTTCCCTCCCCTCCCTTCCCAGCAGCAGAGCTCACCAAGCACCTCCATGAGCAATTCCTGACCCGGGATTCCCGCAGACACCAAACACAGCAAGAAATCCCCTCCCTAAGGGTGGCCCACACCCAAATCCCAAACCCTGGCTACCTCCATCCCGCTCTTCTCCCAATTCCCGGCACTCACGCATTCCTTCTCCCACTTGAGGGAGGTCTCTGTCACCATTCCCTGCAGCCTGGCCTCCAGCCTCCTCTTGTCCGACGCCTGCCGCTGCAGCTTCTGGCTCTTGCTCTCCAGCTCCTGCTGCAGGTTCCTCTTGTCCTCCTCATAAATCGTGGCAGTTTTCTCCAAAATCTCGATCTGTGGGAACAGAGGGAGGATTTGGGTGGGAATACAACCCCTCCAAGGTTTGTATTTCCCTGGAAATAGCGGTTTCCAATCCTAAATTGCCCCCTTTGGATACTTTAAAAGCCTCGCCTCCTAAAAAAGCCCAAAAACCTTTCGTGAAAATTCCCCCCAAAATATTTCTTCCTGATATCACGGAATTTTCTGAATGATCCATAAAAAAAAAAAAAAAGGGGGATTTGCTCCAAAATGACCCAACTGACCTTGTATTCCAAGGTTTTAATCTTCTTCTCCAGGCGTTCCATCTCCGTTCGCTGGCCTGTTATGGTTTTCTCCTTCTCAGCCAGTTTTCCTTGGATATAATTTTCCTTGGATGCGACACTGGAGTCAAATTCTTGCAGCATGGTTTTAAAGGCGAGAACTGGAAGAGAATGATGAGATTTTCTCTCTTATCTCTCACCTTCTCCCTTATCTCCCTCACACCCAAAGCTCTGTTTTTCCCAACCGATTGAAAGCCCAAAATTCCTCAGAAAAAGGTGGAAAAGATCAATCGAAACAAGAAAATTGGGATGGAAGGGATCCCTTGAGGAGTAAAAAAGGCGCCAAATCTGAGCTTTGCCCTGTTGTTCCAATTTGGGGCAAATTCCTACCGTTTTTGGAAAATTCCTCTGCCAGCATCTGCCTCATTTTGTGGCGCTGCTCCAGGGCCTCGATGAGCTTCGGGAGTGTTTGGTCATCGTTGATATCCAAGAGCTCGCAGGAAGGCAGGGGAGGGAAGCTCTGGAAAAACAGCTCGGCAGCTGATGGCTCCTCTGGCTCTGCAGGATGGAAAATCCGTCAGCAGGACAGGAAAATTCCCACGGCCAATGGGGAAGAACTGGGAATGACTGAGGGGAGCAACGGGTTTCCAAAGAGGGGATGGATGGGAAAGGATTAAATGGGATATCCTCGATTCCATGTTTTACTCTGAAAGTGGGTCCTGAACGTCCAGGAACATCCCACAATTTCCTTGGCACAATTTCCTGTCAGGAGCTGCAGTATCGGGACTGCGGATTTATCCCAGTAACAAGGAATTCCTTGGAGATTTCCACAGGGAAGCCGCTGAGTGGGAAGAGCAGCGGCCACTGCAGGGCTCACAGGGCGCTGAGGCTCCTCTGGCACTCTTAAGGCTCAAAGGAAATTGGTTTCAAATTTCATTCCCAGCCTTTAATTCCTAATGGAAAACTGCTGGAATCATGGAATGGTTTGGGTTGGAAGGGACCTTAAAGTGATCTCGTTCCATGGGCAGGGACGCTTCCCACTATCCCACATTCCAACCTGGCCTCGGGCATTCCAGGGATGAGGCAGCCACAGCTCCTCTGGGAATTCCAGCCCAGCCCTTCACAGGGAACAATTCCTTCCCAAGATCCATCTAAATCTCCCCTTTCCCAGTGGGAACCATTCCCTGTGTCCCATCCCTCCATCCCTTGTCCCAGGTCCCTCTCCAGCTCTCCTGGAGCCCCTTTAGGCCCTGGAAGGGGCTCTGAGCTCTCCCTGGAGCCTTCCCTTCTCCAGGTGAACATTCCCAGAGCAGAATTCCCCACTCCAGCCCTCACCTGCTCCGATGGGGCCGCCCCTCAGCTCCAGTTTCCGGGACAGCTCCTCCCGGAATGCCTGGTTCCGGAGGCGCCGGCCCGGGGTCAGCCCGCACAGGGGCCTGTCCACGGGCCTGGCCACCTCCACCTCCTGGGTCATCTCTGCAAAACGCATCACTTGCTGCAAGAAAACAGGGAAAAACCACCAGGAGCAGCTGGATCTGGGATTGGGAGCGGGGGCTGAGTCACTAAAAGTAGGAGAGGATGGATTATCCGGCTGAAATAGTGAGGAGTTGCCAGCTACGGTTGGGGATCATCCAGAAACCTCCCCACAAGGAGCCACAAAACCTTGGGCAGAGCCAGCTGGAATTCTTGGAATAGTAGGGATTAAACACTTCAATATGGCTCCATGGAATTCTGTAAGTAGGGAAACCTTGCCCATTTTCCAAGCAGGGAGCAGGTGTAACTCAAACAGGGAAAACAAGACTCGGAGAGCAGATTTACCCTACAAAATTATAATGGAAGCGCTCAAACAACAATTAGAGCTCCTCAAATCTCTTGGAGCACAAGAATTCAGGGAAAAAAACAGGAAAAGAAGAGCAGGAGGGAATGGAGAAAGGGAATTTACCAGGCTTTCCTCGTAGTCCTCAGCCTTGGGATTCACACACACGATCATCCGAACTTTCCCTTCTCCATCAAAATAGTTCTTGAAGAGATGAGTCAGTTTGGAATCTCTGTATGGAACCATCTGGGAATAAAGGCCATGGAAGATCCAGTGAGTTTTCCTTATCCACGACATCAAATTCCAGGATAATTAGGGAAGGGATGCCCACCTTGTTCGTTCCATACAATTGGTTTTCCCGCAGAACCTCGATGCACGTCCTTAATGTCATCAGCGACTGGTTGATATTCCCTAAAAAAAACCCCAAACTCCGTGAGCAGCCCTTGGATCACATTCCCGAATTATGCAGAAGAATAAATCGCCTAATTAATGATATTTGTTGCAGCTAATTGCTCTAATGAACCGAAGTGACACAAGCACTGCTTGGTTTCCAAACGGGAAGATTTAAGGTCATCAAATCCTAACTGATTGTAACAAGAATTCCTGGGATTCTTCCCTAGGAGACAGGATTAGTCGGAGCTGAATTAGCAGGGTTAATTAGCAGGGTTAATTAGCAGGGTTCTTACCTGCCTCCCGCAGCCTGTTCCCTTCGGCTTTGGTCCTGTTGGTTCTCTCACTTCCCGCCAGATCCACCAGGGACAGCTGGCTCAGGGTGATCTGTTCCTTTTCCTGGGATACAGAGCAAATCCTGGATGCCTCAGTATTCCCTCTGAAGGGGTGGGGGGACACCTCATCCCAACACCCACTTCCAAATAACGTGCTGGATACAAGCTCTGAGGGGTTTGTACAGCACAGGGAGCTGGGAAGCACCAGGGGTTTTTTGGGAAGTTTGGCAGATCCCGACTGCCTTGGGCCACAGGATCACTCAAATTCCCAAAATTTTAGCTTCCCAACGAAAACAAAGGAAAAGGTGAAAACCTAAGGAATCGGCAGTGTTTTAATGCCGCCTTCCCGACAAAAAGAAGATGAATTCTGTCACCTCCACACTTGAGACACATGGGAGCTGTTTCCAAGGCAACCTCCATAAAATTCTCCTGGAATAAGGCGGAACCCACCTGGAGCACGTTGTCCCCGTCTGCATCCAGAGGAGCCTGCGCCAGCTTGATGATGAACACAGAGTGGGAGCGGCTGGATTCCCGGTTCAGCTGCGTGTTGGCGATGCGCCGCTTCTTCTGCCCTGCTCAGACACCCCACATTCCCACCAAATCCTGCTGCTTTCCCACAGTTCCCAACTCTTCCAGCATCAGGATGTGAGGGATTTCACAGCTGTGGGATATTGGGAAGGGTTGCGAATGGGGAGGCCCTAAATGCCCCGAGAAGGTGTGGATGGCTCCACCCCTGGAAGCGTCCCAAGGCCAGGCTGGATGGAGCTGATCCAACAGAATTTCCTTGCCCATGGATAATGTTTAAGGTGCTGGGATGTGGGTGCAGCCCTGAATTCCAAGATTTACCTCTCCAAAAGACTTCAAAAGCTTCCTCTGTGGATTTGACCTCCACTTCGGTGCAGCCCGTCACGTACATGTTGTGGTTCTGGTCTTCCCGAAGGATTTTGGACTGTGGAGGTCTTCAGGATAGCAGGAAAGAGGGAAAAACAAACAAATCCCGTTAGAGTGGAGTTTTCTGTGCAGCTTCCTGCCATGCAGGTTTTCTTGGAGGGCAAAATTCAGTGGGAAAAGGTCAAAACTCCGAGGGGAAATTCAGAATTTGGAGGGAAAAGGTCACAAGTCAAGGGGAAAAGGTCAAAAATTCTGAGGGGAAAGGTCAACAATTCTGAGGGGAAAAGGTCAACAGTTCTGAGGGGAAAAGGTCAGTAATTCTGGGGGAAAGTGGTCAAAATTCTGAGAGAAAAGGACAAAAATTCTGGGGGACAACAGTCAAAATTCTGAGGGGAAAGCGGTCAAAACTCTGAGGGAAAATTCAGAATTTGGAGGGAAAACGTCACAAGTCAAGCGGAAAAGGTCAAAATTCAGGGGGAAAAGGTCAAAAATTCTGGGGAAAAGGTCAAAAATTCAGGGGGACGACAGTCAAAATTCTGAGGGAAAAGGACAAAATTCCAAGGGACAAGGGTCAAAATTCTGTGGGAAAACGGTCAGAACTCTGAGGGAAAATTCAGAATTTGGAGGGAAAATGTCACAAGTCAAGGGGAAAAGGTCAAAATTCAGGGGGAAAAGGTCAAAAATTCTGGTGGAAAAGTCAAAAATTCTGAGGGGAAAAGGTCAAAAATTCTGAGGGGGAAAAGGTCAAAAATTCTGAGGGGGAAAAGGTCAAAAATTCTGAGGGGGAAAAGTGTCCAAAAATTCAGAGGGAAAAGGCCAAAAATTCTGAGGGAAAAATGTCCAAAAATTCTGACGGAAAAAGGTCAACAATTCTGGGGGAAAGGACAAAAATTCAGGGGGAAAATGGTCAAAATTCTGAGGGAAAAATGTCCAAAAATTCTGAGGGAAAGTGGTCAAAATTCAGGGGAGAAAAAGTCCAAATTCTGAGTGAAAAGGTCAATTATCCAAATAAAAGCTGGAAGAGGGAATACAGGACATGGACACACAGCCAAGATTAGTGACACTCCAGCTACCGCTCTAATTAGCAGCCATTTAATTGCAATTAATTGCTTTGGTGGCAGCTATTGCTTTTCTACAAGCACACAGAAGCGAGGAGAGCATCCCAGATTTCCTAGGAAAGCAAGGAAAAGCAGGGAATTTTCTGCTTCTACTCAGGGGAAATGGCACTGGAATAACAGGAATAACATACACAAAGTCTCCATTTCTCACAGGAGTGTTGCAACTGTTCCACCTACCAAAAAAACACGGAAAAATATTAAATCCTCCATTTCCGCCTCAAATCTTTCCATCTCTCACGCACCGCAGCTTCCAGAGGGAGAAATCATCCTGGATTTTTTTTTGGGATGGGGTTGGGGAGTAAGCACCAAACCATTGAATGGTTTAAAAGCATTCCCAGAGATCCAAACCCTTTTGGAATGAGGACCCTGGAGGCAGCTGCTGGTTTGCTTTGCCCTCGTTAGTCTTTGTTAATGAGCCGCTCCTTAATGAACACAGGACTGATGGGCTCTGTTAATGGAGTTGGAATTTCAATACATGGATTCCAAGAGGAATTTGCAGATTTTCCCTACTTATTTTAGGCCTCACAGGTGCCCACCTATGGAAAAATAACCCCCAAATTTCACGAGGAGACAATTAATTTCTGGTTTTATGGGAATTACTGATAGCAAGTGGAATAATACGGACATATGGAGCACCAAACCAGTGTTTTTCACTGGTTCCAGGGAAAAAAGCTACGGAATGGCTTGTTCCAAGTTGGAATGACCTGTCAGAACAGCAGGAATAGATTGGGAATATCAGTGGCATACAACTGCCTAATTAATTAAAGATTTGCTTGTTAATCACCCGTCCTAACGAGGAAGGGAGCACCAAGCATTGGCCATCAGTACTGAAATATTCCTGCGGGACTCCTTTCCATGTGTTTTTAATGGTGATTCCCAGGAATTCTGAGCAAGGCTCCCTAAGGCTACAACCAACAAACCACGCTGGAGATCCTACCAAAGCCTCCTGGGCTGGGAATATGGAAATTCCCAAACTCCCTTGGGTTTGATGGGCTCCGAGGAGGTTGCAGATGTCAGCAGAGGACACCGAGACACTGCAGACATTGTCGTCATCCCCCTCTTCCAGTGGTTTGGTGCTGATTCCCAAGCCCAGGCGAGGAAAATGCCGGATTCCCAAACTCACTTGGGCTTGATGGATTCGAAGGGAGCCTCTTCCAGCAGGTCATAGATGTAGTTGTTGTAGATCTCGATGTAGGACACGAAGACGCCATAGACGTTGTCCTCATCCACCTCCTCCACCCGGCAGTGATCCTGGACGTTGATCATGTCGGCAAATTCGGGATCCAGCTGTCTCCTGCGGGAAACAAAGGGATGGGGATGGAATTCCCGGGAGCCACAACGCGCCAGGGCACATCTGCAGGGTTGCGGTGGGGAAATGCTCCATATTTGGCAAAATTCTGGTTCTTGGGGTGTCCTGTGCACGGCCAGGAGTTGGAATTCCATGATCCAACTGAGGAAATTCCGTGCTTGGAATTCCACGATCCAACTGAGGAAATTCCGCGGTTCTATGGAAATAGCTCCAAATTGTACTTCACAGGATTCTTACTCCAAGCCACAGCAGTTTAGTCCTGGCTTAACAGGTTTAGTCCTGGCTTAACAGGTACAAAACCAGACTAAGCCTGCTCGTTTAAATCACTGCTCAAACCACTTGGAATACACTCAATTTCCATTCATGTTTTATTTATTTTTATTATTATTATTATTATTATTATTATTATTATCATCCCTGCCCACGGCATGAGAACAACTTTAAGGTGCCTTTCAAATTCAGGGGGGAAAAGGTGAAAAATTCAGGGGGAAAAGGCCAAAATTTCTGAGGGAAAAGGTCAAAAATTCAGGGAGGAAAGGCCAAAATTCCTGAGGGAAAAGGCCAAAAACTCTGAGGAAAAAGGCCAAATATTCAGGGGAAAAGGTCAAAAAAATTCTGAGGCAAAAGGTCAAAAATTCAGGGGGAAAGGCCAAAAATTCAGGGGAAAGGCAAAAAATTCAGAGGGAAAGGCCAAAATTTCTGACGGAAAAGGCCAAAAATTCTGAGGTGAAAAGGTCAAAAATTCTGAGGGGAAATTCAGGGAAAAAAGCTATGGAATGGCTTCCTCCAAGTAGAAATCACCTGTGAAAACAGCAGGAATAGAGTGGGAATTTCAGTGGGACACAATTGCCTAATTAATGACTAAAGATTTGCTGATTTTTCCCAACTTTTCTTTCATTTCTTCAAGGGCAGAGCCCAAGATTAATTAAAAGCACCCTAAAAGTGTCCCAGTCCTAGGGAATAAATTCCCTCTGCTCTTCCCAGAGTCACTCACTTCCCAGACGGAGTTTTTGGGACAGGCAGGGCCTCCCTCCTCTGGCGTTCCAGCAGAGCCTCCACCTCACTCTGCACATCCACCCCGTTCTTGTCATCCAGCTTGAAAACCTGAGGGAAAAACCAGGAATTTCAGCCAATTCCAACATCCAGGTGGCAGCCAACAAAGGATTCTTTGATTCAATAATTAATTAGTTTGATTAGGCTGGTATTAATTAACTGATTAATTAATTAATTCATACCACAGCCCTCATTGGTGCTCAACCCACCAAGAGCTGACGGAAACAATTCCCAAAAGAATGTTTTAGAAAAGCTCCCAAGGATGAGAATTCCAGGATTATTTCAGTATCTTTAAACGCCAAAAATCCCAAGGAATTTTGGGAAAAGCCTCCCATCTCCATTACTTGGCTGACAGGGTGGTGATCAGAGGTTGGACTCCATCTTGGAGGTCTTTCCCAACCTTAACGATCCTGTGATTTTGGACACAGATTCCTGCAGATCTCATTCCAGAACTTGGGAAGATACTTCTTCATTAATTATTTTTAGAGTTTATTAAAGAATTAACAACTATTTAAGGACAACCAGACCACAGATCTTCATCCAAGCTTGGCCCTGCTCCTCACATCCCAACGGGAAAAACATTAAATCCCTGATTTCTGCCTCAAATCTTTCCGTCTCTCACACACCGCAGCTTCCAGAGGGAGAAATCATCCCGGATTTTTCCTACGATGGGCTTGGGACCATCGAGTGGTTCAAAAGCATTCCCAGAGATCCAAACCCTTTTGGAATGAGGACCTTGGGGTTGGGGTTTTTCCTCTTCCAAGCCCTCCAGCACCAGGCCGGGTTTCCTTGGCGCAGAACCCGTTATCCAGGGATTTGGGGAGGATTCAGGGCAGGCACTCACGAATCTCTTGGCCTGGAAGGGGCCGATGCTGTTGAAGATCATGGCCAGGCAGCGGGGCAGGAGCCCCCCATCCCCAGGAGATCCCGTCATGGTGTGGGTCTTCCCGCTGCCCGTCACTCCATAGGTGAACAGGAGACCTGGGAATACAGGCAAAGGGAGAAATCAGCGGGATTTGGGGAATGAAGAAAGCACCTGGAGTACCCCACGCCATCAAAAGCGCTGGCAGCTCTCGCCGATCGTCACAGCTGGGAATACTCATGGTCCTCTCCAGGATCCACCAGAAACCGGCCCTGGCACAGCTTGTGCCATCCCTGGAATGTTCCAGGCAGGCCGGATGGGGCTTGGAGCAGCCTGGGATAGCGGAAGGTGTCCCTGCCCACGGGACTGGGTCATCCCTTCCCACCCAAACCATTCCTCTTCCATCAACAGCTTTAAGAGCTTCCGAGGGTGCTGTGTGAGGAGCTGAGCCACAATTCCAAGGAAACAAGGTAAGAAACCTCGGGAGCTGTGAAAGCCTGGGAATGGGAGCCTGCAGGCACGGGGAAGGGACACAGGACGAAATCTCTGCTCACCATTTTTGCCCCGGATCAGATCCTCCACCAGCGGCTTGGCCACCACGTCGAAGAGCTCCTTCTGCACCACCAGGGTGCCAAACACCTCCTTGAAGGAATACTGGGTCTGCCAAGAGAGGGAAAACCACCCTGAACCTCCAGCTCCACGGCCAGGAGCGTCCAGGGAGGATCCCACGGACCACAGCATTCCCAATTTACAGCTAAAAGCTGGAATTTCCTTGAAGCCCCCACCGGAATCCGAGCAAAGGAACACCCGCCGTGGCCAAAGTGGGGCTGGTCCCTCATTTCAACTTTTTTTTCTTTAATTTCAATTTTTCCACTTTTTATTGAGTTTGGGATCCTTCTCCAGTCCTACATTTCAACCTGGCTTTACTTTTTTTAATCAATCTGCTCGTTTTTCCATCAGCACTCTTGCTTAAAATAAAGTAACACCCGGATTTGAAGCTCCTGAGCGGAACTCGATCTGCCACCATTTAACAAAGCTTTGCCTGTTCCACTTAAACCTTTGGAGATCCCTTAACACACTTCCCACAAGGATTTCCCAGGCTGAAATCGGAAACAAAACCCCAGCTAGCATTCCCACCAGGACAAGCTGTGGATTCCTCATCCCTGGAACATCCCAGGCCACGTCAGAGCAACCTGGGATGGCGGAAGGTTTCCCTGCCCATGGAATGGGATGAGCTTTAAGGTCCTTTCCTGACATGTTATGGCTATGGAAGTGATGCTTCTTTTGCGTGAGATGGGTTTTCAGGTTGAAAACATTCAGATTTGGCACTCCGCAAGTCCCACGAGCCATGGGAAAACTTGGAGAGCAGGGAAAAGCAGCTGGATGTGTCATTCCTGGAATTCCAGGAGGGTTGGGGTGGGAAGAGACCTTAAAGATAATCCCATTGGCACAGGCAGGGCCAGCTCTCCTGAAGCCAGGCTGCTCCAACAACACTTCCAGGGACTGGGCAGCGCTTCCAGGCGGATTCCAGGCTGGAATGCAGCCCTTACCTCGCGGTACTCGCCATTGCGGAACACCCGGTAGCCCTCGGGGGGGTGGATCTGCACCGTGGTGTCGTTGATGACCTCGATGCAGCATTCCTGGTCCGAGCGGCTCAGCGGCCGCACCCGGCAGTAAACCTGGGAATGGGGAATGGTGGGAATCAGGGGGGACCGGGATGAGCCCCCCAAACCGGGACACAGCGGCAATAAACCTGGGAATGGGGAATGGTGGGAATCAGGGGGACCGGGATGAGCCCCCCAAACCGGGACACAGCGGCAAGAAACCTGGGAATGGGGAAAGGTGGGAATCAGGGGGACCGGGATGAGCCCCCGGTCCGGGACACAGCGGCAATAAACCTGGGAATGGGGAAAGGTGGGAATCAGGGGGGACCGGGATGAGCCCCCGGTCCGGGACAGCGCCCCCGAACTCACCCCCACCGGGTCCTTCAGCGTGGGGTTCGTGGGTTTCTTCGGCCTCCGCGGTGTCTTGGCCCTACTGAGGGGAGAGAGCCGTGAGGGGAGGGGAAGAGCGGAGGACAGGGATGGGGAAAGCCGGGAAGCGGCGGGGAGAACCGGGAGAAGGGGGGAAACCGGGAGAAGGGAGGGGGAAAGGAACCGGGGGAGACGGGGAAGCCCTGAGGGGGTCGGGGGGACACCCGAGGGAGGGGGAGGACAGGGAAGGGAGAGGGACCGGGAAGACCTGGGGGTAAAAGCCGAGAAGCGAAGGAACCGGGATGAGGGGGAAGGAACCGGGAAGGGGTTGGGGGCAGCCATGAGGGGCGGCCCCGCCGCTCCGGCCGGAGCTGCCCCACACCGGGGACTCCCAGGCCGAACCCGCCCTCCCCGGGCCCGAAGGGGCTGTGGAGCCACTCACGCCGCCTTCATGTCGCGGGTGCCGCCGCCGCTGTCGCGACAGGGCCCGGGGGTCGCGCTCCGGCCGGCGGGGTCCGAGCGGCGGCCGCGCGCCCGCCGCGATTCAAATCCGACCAATCAGCGCGCGCGGACGCGTTGACGTCATCACGCACGGCGTCACCATGGCGACGCCAAAGGGGCGCGGCCCGAGGCGCGGGCGCCCTCTGCTGGTTGCCGTGGCGGCGGCGGAGGAGCCGAGGGTTCGAATCCCGGCCCCGGCGGATCCGGGAGCGCGGCCCGGTTTTCCAAGACTTTATTCCCTTTTTATCCACCTAATCCCAATCTTTCAGGAAAACGGGTGGAATCCAGCCCGTTTACAGGGCCAGGGTTTCCCTGGGTGCCTGCCTGGAGGTGACTCAGTCAATCAGTTAATTCCCAACCATTGGGAACGAGTTAATTCCCAACCTGTGGGAAATGAGTTTATTCCCAACCATTGGAAACGAGTTAATTCCCAACCTGTGGGAAATGATCCGTGGTGGAAAATAAACATTCCAGTGTGGTGTTGGGACACGTGGGAAAAACCTGCAGAACAAGTCCAGGGAAAAGCAAACTTCCTGCCAAGGGAATGAATTCCAATGGGGAAATCGGGGGGAACAACTCAATTCCTGTTAAATTCCAGGGAATTCCCAGTTTTAGTCCAAATTCATTCATGTTTCCATCATACGCTTCAAGGATATTTTAAAAAATGGGGATAAAATGACCAGGAGGATCCCTAAATTCCTTCTGTTTTCCAGCCTGTCCAAATCCACGGGGCCGAGGAGGGATGAGGGAGCTCTGCTGGGATGTGATCCCGAAATCCCTGGATTTGTTTGGGATTTGCTGTGGATCGCGCACAGGCCCATGAGGAAACATTCCAGCGAATAAATATCCCGGTTTATTTCCTCGGAACAGCGGGACACGGGATTTTTCCTTCTCCTGGGAAGGGAATTGAGTCAAATCCCGAGATTTTTGGTAAAAAGCAGGAAAACCCCGCCCCCTGTGCTGCTCCAAGATCCACCATCGCCCATTCCATGCGCTCAGCATTCCATGGAATTCTGGCATTCCGTCCCATTCGGAATGCAGTTTTCCTCAAATTCCTGCCACAACAGGAATTCCGTCCAAAAGCTGAACCACCTGGAATAATCCCAGGATGATTCCTGAGGTTTTTCCCGGCTCTGCAATCCCAGATTCCTCCCCGCTCACGGCAGCTCCCGAAGGGAATAAACTCTGGAATTATCAGCAACGCTCTCCCAAAGGATTTGTTTTCCCGGGAATATTTGGATTCCGAAGCGGATTCAGAGCAGTGATTTCAGTTCCTTTTCATTGGAGAAACAATTCCAGCGCTTGGAAAAATCCCTACAAATCCCGGGCGCCATTCCCAAGGATTGATTTCTCCCACACTGAAGCCTTTCATCCCAGATTTTATTGCGTTATCCCAGATTTCCGCAGCTCCCCGAGTGCAGCGAAGGCAATTAAAGCAAATCAATGGAACACCCGCAAGATTAGCCGGGATAATATTCCCGAGGAATAAGCAGTGTTTGCTGTGCCCCTGCAGGAAAATCCAAGGAAAAACCTGGATCCTGGAAAAGGCTGAGAGCTCCAAGCTCTCCTTGTAAAATCCAGGAGCGGCAAAGGGAAGATCCTGGGAATTCTTTCAAATTCCCAAGTGCCTTTAATCCCCGAGCTGCTCCAAATCCCGCTGTTCTCCATGGATCCCGCTCCCATCCAAGGAAAACATGAAAACCCTCTTCCCAAAGGATCCCAAACCCAGGGAGGTTCGGAAGTGGAGCTCTCCCGTCTCCCGGCCTCAATGCCGGGATCCATCCCAACCTCCGGGAACAGCCGGGACAGCCGGATGCAATCCCGTCCTTCCACCCCCCCCGTGGAAACCCAGCATTCCCACGGGAATGAACTTCCCAGGATTTCCCAGAGTTAAAGCCTGGAAGAGCTTTCCTATGGGAACACCCCATGGAAGCTCTCCCGGAATTCCTTTCGCTGGATAAGGAGCGCAAACGGTGGGAATTAATGCGGAGGGAAGCTCCAATCCCTCCATCCCACCTTTCCAGGCACTTGGGCTGAGTGTAAGGCTGGAAATTCCAAAGGAAGGCCACTTCCAAAGGGAAAAACGGGAATTAGGGAGCCCTTGGCTTCACCGGGAATCTCCAAAGTGGTGACGCCGACATTCCCTGGATTCCTCCCCGAGGCAGACCAGAGGGATCCCGCTTTCTTTGGGAAGCAGGAGCGCTCCCGTCCCTTTTCAGGGATCAAATCCCTATTATTTGACGCTTTTCCCGTGGATAACCACAGGGTGGGAAGTGTTTCCCAGCCCATCCATGGATAAAGCCAAGCTTTTCCCTTGGGAAAATCCCAAAGGAATATTTGCAGGCAACAAACCCCCCCTCACCCCTACGGACCCCTCTGGAATGGGATCAGTCCCAGAAATCCGAGGCAATCCCCGAGCCTAGTGGGCTTTTTCCCGGGAAATAGGCTCCGGGCGGAGGCGCAGGAAGCAGATCCCAAGGATGGCCAGGCTGGCGGCCGCTCCTATTCCCAGGGATCCAAAGGTTTCCAGGGAAGAGGGAATCGGGAGGCGGCCTCGCCGCTCGGCCATGTCCATGGAGACGGCTTCCAGCTGGAAGTGCGTTCCCAGGATCCCGCAGACGTGGAAAAGCTGGTGGCTGTGCCCTGCGACAAAACACACTCCGGAAATGCCATGGAAATTCCATGGAAATTCCATGGGAGTTCGGCTCGCCAGGTGGGTTCCACACGGCCGGAATGCTCCAGGAGCAGTCTGGGATAGTGGGAAAAGCATTCCGGAATTCCGGGGTTCCGCACTTAAAACGCGCTCAGCCTGCTCCATGAAATATTTATCCCACAAATTCCCATTCCCGCTTCCTGTGGTTTTATCATCCTACTCATTCCCATTCCCAATCCCAATCCCTGGGGTTTTCATCCTTCCATTAATTCCCATTCCCGATTCCCACGGTTTTATCCTCCTGTTAATTCCTGTCCCTAATTCCTGTGGTTTTTATCATCCCACAGATTCCCATTCCCAATTCCCGTGGTTTTTATTCCTCCTGTTCATTCCCATTCCCAATCCCAATCCCTATGCTTTTATCCTCCTGTTAATTCCCATTCCAAATCCAATCCCATTCCCAATCCCAATCCCTGTGCTTTATCCACCTGTTAATTCCCAGTCCCAGTCCCAGTCCCAGTCCCAGTCCCAATCCCCGTGCTGTTATCCTCCTGTTAATTCCCATTCCCATTCCCATTCCCATTCCCGGTGCTTTTATCCTCGTGCACGGAGCTCTTCCATGCCAAGCTCCAGCTGGACTGGGAGTGTGGGATAGGGATGTGCTCGTCCCCACTGGGGCAGCACCGGGAAAATCCCGCTGTTTCCAGCATTCCATGCCCATTCCCTGCTCCTGCCCTGCCACGCCTGCTCCTGGGGGAGGATTTTCCCAAGAAATCCCAATTTTATGGATGTGAAACCTCCATGGAAAAGTTGGGAAGCGGCACCGCTGGACCTCCCACCTAAAGCATTCCCGAAGGGAATATCTGCTCCCCTCCAGCATTCCCAGGATTCCAGGGGGTTTATTCCCAGGATTCCATGGAATGCTCACCAAACCATGACAGGGGTTTATTCCCAGCATTCCATGGGGTTCACTCCTGGAATTCCATGGAATGCTCCCCAAGGGGTTATTCCCAGCATTGCCTGGAACGCAGGGATTTATTCCCAGGACTCCATGGGTTATTCCTGGGTTTCCCTGGAACGCAGGGGATTGATTATTCCTGGCATTCCCAGGGGTTATTCCCGGCATTCCCGGGGGTTATTCTTGGCATTCCCAGGGGTTATTCCTGGCATTCCCGGGGGTTATTCCCAGCATTCCCGGGGGTTATTCCTGGCATTCCCAGGGTTATTCCCGGCACTCTGTGCAGTGCTCACCGATGAGGTCGAAGGTTCCCGGCGCCAGGCGCTCGGGCAGGCGCGAGGTGAGGATGAGGAAGGTGAGGAGGGCGCAGAGGCTGTGCCGGAAATGCAGCCGGATGGAGCCTTCGGAGCAGCCGCCGGCCACGCACCGGGACAGCTGCCGGGAAAACGGGATCGTCTGTCTGTCCATCCTCCATCCCTCCATCCCTCCATCCCTCCATCCCTCCATCCATCCATCCATCCCTCCCTCCATCCCTCCATCCCTCCATCCATCCATCCATCCCTCCCTCCATCCCTCCATCCCTCCATCCATCCCTCCCTCCATCCATCCATCCATCCCTCCATCCCTCCATCCCTCCATCCCTCCATCCCTCCATCCATCCCTCCATCCCTCCATCCCTCCATCCATCCATCCCTCCATCCATCCATCCATCCCTCCATCCATCCATCCCTCCATCCATCCCTCCATCCCTCCATCCATCCATCCATCCATCCCTCCCTCCCTCCATCCCTCCATCCCAAAGGAGCCACGGCCATTCCCAATTCCCCACCCCCACTCCAACCCCGCATTCCCGTCCTTATCCCTCCCCGTATTCCTGCCCTGCTCCAGTTCAATCCCTGGAAAAGGCCCTTCCCAGCTCCCTGAGGCTGGAATTTTCCAGCCCTTTGAAGTGGGAGGAATCTGCCGGCACTCAGTGACGGAAAAAACATCCGAGCGCCTTTTCCTGCCGGAGTTTGTTTGTCTTTCCAATCCTGAGCTGGGCCTGTTTTCCCAAATAATTCCAGGCTGAGGCAGCTGGAATTTCACGGGATTCTGTGGGATACGCACTCTGTAGAAAATCGGGATGCTGTCGAAAATGTAGGGATACACGAAGGCCAAAATTCGGGAAGCTTTGCTCAGCCGGGGCCGCTCGGCCTCCAGAAACCTGGGAAAAACAGGGAATTCCACAGGGCAGAGTGCGGGAAACACCGGGAATCACACAGGGAATTTCACATGGGATGTACTGGGAATCACAGGGAATTCCACATGGGATACACCGAG
>NW_024581133.1:11869577-11879505 GCF_017639235.1 Corvus kubaryi | reverse complement strand
AAAAAAAAAAAAAAAAAAAAAAAAAAAAAAAAAAAAAAAAAAACCTTCCACGCTTGGATTTTGTGCTGTTTCTGCTCAGTTTTGCCTCACGCCAAAGAAAGTTGGGACAGCTCGGAGCAGGAGGGGCTTCCCTGCTCCTCAGGGCTGGGAATGGGCAGCAGAGAGCTGGAAAATCAGGATCATTTCACCTGGAAACGCTTGGTTTTCCTTGGCACCCTTGGAATCTGTCCGGGAATTTGGTGTCTCGGTGTTCCCAAGGTGTCCTAAACCCCAGTTTTCCAGGTTTTTAGGCAGAGGGCTAGAGATTCCAGTTGGGAATGTTGTTGTGTTCCGAGTTGCTTCCAGCTGTGTGCACGTGTTTTTTAGGGGTTGGAGTGTGGGGGGTGAATTCTGTTCCTCGGCAATATTATTTAAGGAAAATTCCTTCCAAATCCACCCTCTGGAAGTGGGATTGGGAAGGAATAGCTGTGCCAAAGTGATTTATTTCTGGATTTCAGGAAGTTCTGGGGTATGAGGAGGATGCGTTTGGGAATTGTTTTCCTTCGTTTTGGGCGGTCAGTGTTTGTCCTTGTCGTTATTCCCCAGTTTTGATGTGGAATAGAAAGAAATCCTGGGAAAATCCCTCAGAACTTCGGAGTTCCCTCAAATTTCGCGCTGCTTTTTTAGGGAGTTCATCCTGAAATCAGCCAGGACCAGCCCTTTTATAAGTCAGGCTCAAATAATGGGACACGGATGGGGTTTGGTGCTTCTTCCTGAGCCTGCTTGGGAGATTTTATTGCTGCGCCGCCTGGTTTTCCATGGAATTCTGTGCTTTCCCATCAAATCATCCCATCAAGTGCCATCCTGATTAAGAAAACATCCTCCGGCTGTCCTCAGGTGGATTCTGTGGGAGATATTCCTTCCTTAATCTCATTTTTGTTGTTTAATCCTGTCATTTTCCCATTATTTTCTGTATCCACCTGGATTTCACTGCTGGAAATTTGGGATTTCTGGCTGTTGTTCAGGCAGGTGTTTTCCCAGATATTCCCACTTTTTCTCCTGTTCCATTCGTGAGGCGCAGCAGAATTATCCCTTGGTTTCTTTTATCAATACAACTTTTCATTCTAATTTATCAGCTCCTGATAATTGTCATGAATTCCCAGGAATTTCCCTGATCATTCCCATGGGAAAATCCGGAGTAAAATCCAAATACTGGGAAGCAGGTGCGGGTGGGGGGTCAAAATGAGGCCCAAAATTTGGTTTATCGGGAGAAAGAATTCCTTTATCGGCTCCAAACTGCAGCAGGGATAAAACTTGGAGTTTATTCCTCCCGGTTCTGGCTCATTCCTGGGGTTTTTTTCCTCCCCTGGAAGTTTTCATTCCGGAGGGAAACGGTGGAAAAACGTGTGGGAAATTCCCTCTGAAAGTGGAACTGGATTTGAAAAGGCTTTTTTCCCTCTTCCTTGCTCTTCCCGTTTTCCCGTTTCTCTGGGATGCCGCTGGATTTAGTTTTGGCCTCCTGAGAATTCCCTTTTTTTTTTTTTGGGGAAGCTCCAAATGTTCTCTGGGATTCGGGTGTCCAAATTCCAGCTGGAAGGATGGGAATAAGAGGAAAAGCTGGGGTGGAACTGATGGAATTGTGTGGGATTCCAGCTCTTGGAATTCCCGAAGGAACCGAGCTCATCCTGCCCTCGAATTGGTGGGAAAATCTCAGTCCAGACTTCTCCTGGATTAAACCTTGTCCTAACCTGGCCCTGGAGCAGGAATTGCTGGAATTCTGTGTTATTTGTCATGGAATAAATCCACATTCCTGCTGCTCTGCTCCAAGCGTGGCCCAAAACCTGGGAATTCCGTGGGCATTTTCAGGGATTTGGGAATTTTAAATTCTTGTCCGTTTCCCCGAGTTTCAAAAATCCGTTTGTTTCCATTGGTGAGCCGTCTGAAATATCCATGGAATGCTGGGAAAAGCAGCCCTGGCTGCTTCCTTAAATATTTCCATCCTGAATATCCATTGGCACCAGAATCCCTGGCTCTTTCCCTAAATATTTACATCCCATCAAACTGCTTCTCCTTAAATCCTTCCATCCCGGGAGGCTGTGGAGTGGTTATTCCCATTCCATCCCTTCCCTGGATTGCTCCCTCCTCCTGCTGCTCCGGGTGCTGGAGAATCCTGGAAATTCAGGATTGGGATGTCTGGAATACAGCCGGCTGGTGTCCAGGAAAGGATGGAGAGTCAGGGAATTTGGGAATGCTGCTGGATTGCACTTCTGGGATCTCGGGAAGGCGCAGGATTTTCCTGGGATAATGGGAAGGGAGAAGGGTCTGGATTGAGGTGGATCAAATGCTCTGAATCCACAAATGCCAGCTGGGAATAGAGGGTGGGAATGTTGTCCTTGGGAATGCTGGAATTCCTTGGGAATGTTGGACAACATTCCCAGCTTTTTCCATGACGTTGCTGCACTTTTCCTGCAGGAATTTTTTCCCCCTCTCCCCTGTCCTGCAGACAGAACAACCGGGAAATTGGGATTTCCCTGGATTGCTGCAGTCAATCCCGAAATTTAGGGAAGCACAATCCCTGACAAACTTCCAAAAGCAGGGAAAAAAATCCACGGCTTTCCTTTCCACTGAAAGTTATCCATGGATTCCCTTGGATCCTTCAAAGCCGTGAGAAAAGCCGGAAAAGCTCTTCTTTCCCAAATATTTCTCCTCATTAGTCCTTAATTAATCTTCATTTAAAGGCAGGGATTTTTTCTGCGTCTCCGCCTCATCCCGGGAATGCCCAGCTCCACATCCGAAGGCTCCCAATCCCAACCTGCGGAGTTTTCCAGGGAAAGCTGCACTGCGGCCCTGGGTTTTCCTTCCGTTTTATTGGATTTGGGAGCTGGCGGTGGAGGAAAAACATTTGGAATGTGGCAGCGCCGCTCCTCCAGGAAAAATCCCTGGAGCTGGAGCGATCCAGGGCAATTCCAGGCAGGAGCAAAGTGATCCCAGCCGCTGGAAAATAACGGGAATATTCAAAGGGAATGGAATTTCGTGGAAGGATGGAGCTGTTTATTCCCGGGTTTGGAAGAACAGCGTGTCTGGAATATCGGGAATTTTTATGGAGTTGAAGGAACAACCCCAAGAATTCCCAGTGAAAGTTTTCCATGGAAAACTCCGTGTGTTCCTGGTCTGTTCATAGATGTGACTATGGATCTTGGAAATGCGGGAAAGGGGATTTGGGGAATTTCCTGGGGGGTCAGTGATGGATTTTCTCTCCTGGAATTTCTTCAGGATTGGAGATGCCCCAGAATTAGACACAAGAATTCCCAGGATTCTTCACCTTTCTGCCACTTAGGGATTTCCCTGGATCCAGAATGGAGCAAAGGGATGTGAAATTACTGGAGCCATCCGGGAGGGGTTTTTTTGTCGGGATTAGAGCTGGAAAATCCAAACTCTTGCTGAAAAATTCCGGATATTGAGCCAGGTTTTTTTCCGGAGCTGTCTCCGAACATGGAGCGGCTTTGAGGTAAAAGAACTCAAGGAAGAATCCCTCAAAACCATCCCCAAATTATCCAAACTCCGGGACTTTCCTGTCCCTTTTCCCAGCCCGTGATGTGGGATTTTCCGGAGTGCCGGCGGGAAGAGGCCGATCCTTGCGGGATGAGCCTGGATAAGCCCGGCTTGAGTGAGCCGAGTTTAAAAGGTGCTTTTAAGCTCCTGTTTAGGGATTTAGGAATCCTGGGCTGGGGATCCACAGGGATATCTGGGTGTCAGTGCATTCCCAAAATTCCGGGTGCTTGCGTGGCTGCTCTCTGTTCTTCTGTCGCCTTTAAGGACGCACCGGGATTTGGGAATTTGGGCCCAAATTCCTGCCTCTCCCTGCCCGTGGAGTGGAGATTTCCTGAAGGAGAGACTTTGGCTTTTTTCCCGGTTTATTCTGGAAAAAAAGGAGGATGAGGAAGGAATCCTGTGGCTCTGCAGAGCTCCCGGACAGGAGGGGGCAGGCAGCGGGATCGGGATCTGCTCCCAGGGAACAGGGACGGGATGAGCGGGAACGGCTTCCGGCTGTGCTGGGGGAGGCCCAGGTTGGACATCAGCAGGAATTTTTTCATGGAAAAGCTGGTTAAATATTGGAAAAGGCTGCGCTTGTGGAATTCCCATCCCTGGAAGCATCCGAGGAATTCCTGGATGCGGCACTCAGAGCTCTGGGGGGGATCGGGCACAGCTTGGACTCAATCTTGGAGGTCTTTTCCAAGCTCAGGGATCCCGGGATGCTGGGAGTTTAAATCATCCCTGGGATTGTACCAAGAAAGTTGCAGCAGAGGAGGAATTCCAATCTGGATTTTGAGGTGGGATTTTGGACACCCCGGGATGAGCTCTGAGGTGTGTCTGGAGTTTCACGGGATGGGAATTCGGTGTTCCCAGGACAGGCTGAATCCTGGAAAGGTGCTGGCCTTGGGTTGAGGGCTGCACTCCATGGCTTCGTGGTGTTTTCCGAGGATTCTCTGATTCTGGTTCGGAATTCCGGCTGGGCTGAGGCGGGAATGGAGCATGTTCCCGAGGAAGCCGGTTTTGCTCGGCAGTCGTGGATTGCTCAGCCCCAGCAGGGAATTCCTGAAGGGAGCAGGGTTTTTTGGATAGGGAGAGTGTCCCTGGGGGAATTCCCATGAACTGGAGCGCAGAGAAATCCTATGAAATTCCGGGAATTCCTGGCAGGCGCTGGCATTGAGCCGCGGTGTCGCTTCCATCCGTAGAGGTGCTGATGGAATTCTGCTCCCAATCCCAGGTATCCGTGGGATCCACGTTAATCCCATCCAGTCCCTTCCCTGTGGGATTCTCAATCCTCCGGCTGCTGGATTTCCAGGGAATTGGGCTGTGTTCCGTGGCCGTTTTCCTGCAGCATCTCTCCTTGCCCCAGGATTTTCTTGGGATTCTCTTCCCAGTACATTCCCAGCCGGGAGATGGTCATGGATAACTGGTTGGAAATCAATTGATCCCATCTCAGCTATTCCCGAAAAAAATCCTGAATCCTGTGCGGCTTTGGGGAAGGAAATCCATCCACTGTCCCCCGATGTCACCGAGGAAAAGGATGGAACACCTCGGGAATTTCCCCTTCCCTGGGGAATCTAATCCTGCCCCAGGTCACATCCTCATTCCTGAGCAGCAGGAGCAGCTGAGGCTCCCCCCATGGAATGGGAATCCCATGGAACGGGAATCCCCGGTGGCCACGGGCCATGGCACCTGCTGCCCTCCCTGCTGTGGGCAGAATTCCAGCTCTGGAAAACTGGGAAGAGCTCAGCGGCTCCGGAGCTGCGGCCGAGCGGACACAGGGCGGCCCAGCAGCTGCTCTGATCCAGGCTGGAGATATTCCATGCTCTCCTTGCCTGTTTTCCGTGGGAGCCGTACGCAGGCTGGGATCACGCAGGGTTGGATCACGGAGGGCTTGGAATTGCAGCTGGAAAAGGAGGCTGGATTTCATTAATGAATGAATGAGTTAATGATTTTAATTGGGTTCTCCGGCTTGGGGACGTTTGGGGGTCAAGGAACGATCTTGGAGCAGGGATTGGCTCATGGGAGCAGCTCCGTCAATCCAGGGATCGAGTCGGATGCTCATCCAAGCTTTTGTTGGCCTGGTCACGTTCCAGGTGGGATCGGAATGGGAAATTCAGGCAGTTCGTCAGCTCCAGTTGGAATTTTGGGAAAGCTTCCAACATCAGTGTGGGGAATCCTTGTCCGCACTCGGAGCTGGCCATGGACATGGGCTGCTGCAGGATCGTGGAATCCCATGGAATTCCACGGAATAATTTGGGTGGGAAGGACCTTAAAGTTCATCCTTGAGCTGGGCAGGGAACCTCCCACTATCCCAGGCTGCTCCAAGCCTTGCCCAACTCGCTCCAGAGGGATGGGGCAGCCACAGCTTGTCTGGGAATTCCATCCCAGCCCTGCCCCAGCTCTTCCCAACTTCTGAGCCTTGCCACGCCCTGCCCAAAAAACCGGGAATGTTGTTCCTGTGGAGGGCGGGCGGGCTTCCCTCCAACGCTGCAGCACAAAGCCAGCGGAGCGGGAACCTGAGGAGATCCATTTCTGCTCAGGATTCCCGCATCCGTGTGAGGATCGATGGGGAATACGGGCAGGACGCAGCAGGACACAGGAGGCAGCGAGGTCATTCCTTACTGGAGAGAGAGCCGAGGCTTTTCCTGGACTCCACAGGCTTGGGAGAGCAAGAAATTCCCCAAATTCCGAGTGCTTGCGTGGCTGCTCTCTGTCCTTCTGTCGCCTTTAAGGACACACTGGGATTTGGGAATTTGGGCCCAAATTCCTGCCTCTCCCTGCCCGTGGAGTGGAGATTTCCTGAAGGAGAGACTTTGGCTTTTTTCCCGGTTTATCCTGGAAAAAAAGGAGGATGAGGAAGGAATCCTGTGGCTCTGCAGAGCTCCCGGACAGGAGGGGGCAGGCAGCAGGATCGGGATCTGCTCCCAGGGAACAGGGATGGGATGAGCGGGAACGGCTTCCGGCTGTGCTGGAGGAGGCCCAGGTGGGAAGTTGGAAAAATTCCCTCCTGGAAAGGGCTGTAAACACTGGAACTGCCCCGGGAGGTTTGGAGTCCCCATCGCTCGGAATTCCCGAGGAATTCCTGGATGCGGCACTCAGAGCTCTGGCGGGGCTGGACTCAGTCCCGGCTTGGACTCGGTGAGCTCAGAGGGCTTTTCCAAGCTCAGCAATTCCATGACTTGGGATGTGGTGATAAGGCCCCCTCTGGAGAAGCTCCAGGTCTCGGATGTCATTTGGAATTCGGTGAAATCCAGTGGCTGCTTCCAAAGAGTTCCCTGTTCCTGCCCTTGGAGTAGGTTGGATGCTCCCTGTGGATCCCGTGGCTGTGCCTTTGGGAACCGGGAATTCTGGGAGGAGACAAGAGCCCTGCTTATCAAACAGTGTGGAGCGATGGTAGGAAAGCCCTCAGGAGCTCCAGGGAATGTTCAATCCAGAGGGAGCATCCCCAGCCGGGATGTCAGAAGCTGGAAGCAGCCGGGAATGTCAGGAACAGAATCTGGGACAAAGGCTGGGTGAGGAACACTGGGAAGCTGCAGCTGCTCCAGGTGGGATATCCCAATCCAATGGATTCTGGATTTGCCCTGGGAGCCAACCAACCTGGCACCTGCAGCCTGGCTTTTATCCCAAACATTCCCTTGGGAGCGCATTCCAGGGAGTGTTCCCATGGAATTTGGGCCTGTGGGTGTGGCTTTTCCAGCGGGTAGCAGTTTTTTGGGATAAGTACAGGTCCTGTGGTTGATATTCCATGAGTGCTTATCCCTGCTCCGTGGTGTAGGGACAGAGTTAAGGATACCTGACTTGGATTTCCAGATCTTTGGTGCTGCTTTTGGACACAAATTCCCGGGCGATTCTTAATCCCAGATGTGTCCACCTGGAGCAGCACAGGGATTTCCGTGGGATCCACCTGCACCCCCTCACCTCATCCAGGTGTGCTCCAGGATTCCTGGGTCCGGAAAGGTTTATCCGGTATTTCGGTGACAAAAAGCGAGGAAAAAGGCGGCAAAATTGTCGCTTTTACACACTGCCAGGGAAATTCAGCTCTTTGGAGGGATTCAGGAGGTGGAATTTTCCTCAATATTCCCAGAACTCCTGAAACACAAACGAGGAGGAGATTCCAGTGCTGCTGGACTCCGGGGAGCTGGTTTAGCTGGAATGTGGTCGCATTCCCGCTTCCCTATGCACACACTGCCAGCTCTGTGCTCCTGTCGGGATGCAGCGAGCCTGGATGAGATCCAGCGTCCCTCCAGAGGGCTCAGCACGGAGAAGGGATCTCTGTGTGGCAGCCAAATCCTTGGAAAAGTTCCCTGTCGGAGGGGCTGCAGAAAGCGACGGCCTCTCCCGAGGGCCGCGGCTGCTCCTCCTTGAAACTCCCGGGATTTTATGGAGAGGGAATGTGCCGTGGAAAAGCTGGAGTGGGATGTGCAGGGCTGGAGGCAGAGAGCTGTGGGGTGTTGGGAAAAATCCCACAAACCCAGTTCCTCCTCCTTTGGCACACCTGGATTTCCTTGGGAATTCTTAGGACATAGAGCCCTCCTGGAATTTTGTTGGGAATGCTGTTGTTTCCAGGGATTCAGGGAGTTAACACCATAAGCACCGACACCGTGTTGCTTTTGAGAAGGGTTGGGAATGTGCTCTGCTCTTCCCAAGCAGCCTCGGAACTCATCCGAGCTTTCCAAACGTGGATTGCAGGATTCCGGGAGGTTTCTCCATGGATTTGTTGGCTGTGCCAACAGGGAAGGTGGGAACGTGGCACTTGTGCATCAAAACTTCCTGAAAAGTGGGGAGGAAACAGCCTTCCCTAAAAAATTCCATGGCAGGGTTGGAATGGGATGATCCTAAAAGTCCCTTCCAACCTAAAACGTTCCAAGGTTCTCAAAAAATGCAAACTAAAAGGAAAAAAAAAGGCACTTGGATCATTTGCCTTCGTGCTAAAGGCTTTTCCTTTGCATCCAAGGCTGTTTCCAGCTCTTCCTTAAATCTCCGCTCTACTCCTGAGGGAATTTTTGTCCAGTTCCCTGGGGTTTTTTGTCCAGTTCCCTGTTTTCCGTGCTCAGGGAGGATGGAGGGATGGATATCCCCCCTCCTGGATCAGGGCAGGAGCTCTTTGTCCCTCAGCGGGCGAGCTTTGGGCGCATTCCCTCCCCTCCCCTTCCCTCCCTTCCCACTCCCCTCAGCCCCCAAAATTCCCCGTGAGCAATTCCCAAACTCCTCTGAGGCAAAACCCACACCTTGAGCTTCTTCCCGGTGTGAATCCCGAGGTGTCCTGGCTCCGTGTCCGTGGCTGTTGGGCTGAGGTGACGGAGCAGGGACACCCGGATCCGGAGGAGTCGCCTCCATTGCCCTTTTCCCGCCCTTTTTGTTTTGGCGGGAACTCCGGGGGCGCGTGTGGGGAAGATGAGGGGAAAAACTCTTTGTTTACCCCCGAAAGGATCCTCTGGAGAATCCTGATGATTAAACAGTGCCCAGGGAAGAGATCCACGGTTTTTCCTTCACTTCTTGGATTGGTTTTTTTTCCCCATGTAAATTTCAAGGCGGTGAGTGAGTGGTTTGGGAGTTTTATGTGGGGAATTTTGGGGTTCGTTTTTCCCTCATCTCTGTGGGATCAGGAGCACTGCCTTGGTCTTGGGTTTCCTCTCCCCACTCTGGGATTCTTCGGGAAGAAGAACTCTTCACCCTGGAAAACTTTGGAGTCATTCCTTATCCTAATTCCAGGAAAACCATGGATTTCTCCTGTCTGACACTGCCCCTCCTCCTCTCCACGATTCCCTTGTGCTCTCCTATTGCTCTGGGCTCCTTTCCCTTTTCACTCCAGGGATTTAATTAGAAATCCAAGGATGTTTGGAGCTGGAAAACTCCGTCGGATTCTTCCCTGTGCAGCAGGATTGCAGGAAGAAAAATTAAGGAAATGAAATATTTGCATATTAATTGTCCTTGCTGGGAGCTGAGCTGTTATTCCGTGTTTCTGCTCACATTCCTGTGGGTTCTTTATTCCAATCCCAGCATTATTTTTCCCACATGGAAACAACCCCTGTGCACCGTGCAGTGCAGGGGAAGGGCTTTTCCTGGGATTTAGGGGAAAAGTTTATAGGGGAAAAATGAGCTGTTCCTGGGATGGGTGGGCCCTTCCCATGGAATTCCACAGAGCCCAGGAAAACTCACTCTGGCTGCAGAGGGACGGGAATCCCAGGAAGTTTGGGATAAAAGTGAGCAATTTAGGTAAAAAAGGAGCACTTCTAGCCAGGCTGGAGTGCATTTCGGGAATCTGGGATTGGTGATGGTGTATCCAATGAAAAAAACACCGGGAAAGGACCCCCCAAACAGCACCCAGGCCCTTGGGGCCATTTTCTCCACACCTGAGGATGTTTCCCCTCCCCCCGTTTTGGGGCCATTCTCTCCCCCCGTTTTGGGGCCATTC
>NW_024581133.1:11853819-11869567 GCF_017639235.1 Corvus kubaryi | reverse complement strand
CTCCCCCCGTTTTGGGGCCATTCTCTCCCCCCGTTTTGGGGCCATTCTCTCTTCTTTTGGGGATGTTTTCTCCCACCGTTTTGGGGCCATTTTCTCCACCCCTGGGACCATTCTCTCCCCGTTTTGAGGCCATTTTCTCCCCTTTTGGGGCCATTCCCTCCCCTTCTGGGGCCATTTTCTCCACCCTGGGATCATTCCCTCCCCTTCTGGGGCCATTTTCTCCACCCTGGGATCCTTCCCTCCCCTTGTGGGGCCACTTTTTCCACCCTGGGATCATTCCCTCCCCTTTTGGGGCCATTCTCTCCCCTTTTGGGGCCATTTTCTCCACCATGGGATCATTCCCTCTCCTTTTGGGGACTTCTTCTCCACCCTGGGACCATTCCCTCCCCTTTTGGGGACTTTTTCTCCACCCTGGGGCCATTCCCTCCCCTTTTGGGGCCATTCTCTCCCCTTTTGGGGCCATTTTCTCCACCCTGGGACCATTCCCTCCCCTTTTGGGGCCATTCTCTCCCCTTTGGGGCCTTTATCTCCCCTGTCGCTCTGCACCTGGCACAGGAGATAAGGGGCCAGTGCTGTGACACTGGGAGCCTCCCCTTGCCTCATCCCTCACCACATCCCTCCAACTCCCCAGGAAAACCCTTGGAGCTCTTCCCTAAAATCCCACATCCACTCTCCCTGCTGATGAGGGCCAGGGGTGCTCCCGCTTTCCAGGGGTTGGAAAGATCCAGCAGCTTTTCCGTGTGTTTTACCAAAACATTGTCATATCCCAGGAGCTGTGTGGAATTTAATACTTCTTAGTCGAAAAATTCATCATTTGGGAGTGGATTTTTGGGATACTTTTACTCGGGTTTCCATATTTTTTTAGGAATTCTCTGTCACCTTTACCACAGACTTCTCCCGAGCCAAAGGATTCGTTTGTAACAGAACGGAATAACAATGATTTCCATGATTAATTAATTCTAGATCAGTTTAGGGGCAGGATTAGCTGTTTAAATGGTTTAGTATTAGTTTCAATGATATTATTTCAATTAAATAATTCATTTAACTAACATTATTTAATTTTAAAAAGGTATTTTGAGCCGGAATAGTTTTTGGTGGGAACTCCGGGGACGTGTGGAGAACGTGAGGGGGAAAAAACTCTGTTTATCCCCACATGGATCCTCTGGAGAATCCTGATAATGAAACACAGTTGAGGGACAAGATCCACGTATTTTCCACCTGAATTTCAGCCCAATGAGTAATTTGGGAATTTATTTGGGGAATTTGGGGGTTTCTTCCCACACTGTGTGGGAGCACTGCCTTGATCCGGGCTTTCTTCTCAACGCATCCCCCAAATTCCTGCGCTTCGCTGTTGAAAACCTCCCGATTCTTACCAATTCCTTGGAATTCCTTCTATTTCTCCTCGATTTCTTCCCTTTCCAGGTGAAAGAGCTCGTTCTGGACAACTGCAGGTCGTTCGAAGGGAAAATCGAGGGCCTCACGGATGAGTTTGAGGAGCTGGAATTCCTCAGCACAATCAACGTCGGCTTAACCTCAGTCGCAAATTTACCAAAGTTAAACAAACTCAAGAAGGTAAATTCCACCTCCCCCGGCCAAATCCGTCCCTTTTCCCTTCCCCGCCTGTGGAAAAGGGGCTGGAATGGGCTGAAATGGGATTTTTGAGGATGTTTTTGGGCCCTTTGCAGCTCGAGCTGAGCGACAACAGAATCTCAGGAGGCCTGGAAGTGTTGGCAGAGAAGTGTCCGAACCTCACGCACCTAAACCTAAGCGGCAACAAAATTAAAGATCTCGGGACAATAGAACCTCTGGTGAGTTGGGATTGCTCCAAGCAGTGGCATTCATCCCGCTCCAAAGCCCTTGGAATACCAGGGCTTGGAATACCAGCCCTTGGAATATCCCAGCTTGCTCCAAGCCCGGCCTTGGGCACTTCCAGGGAATGTGGCTCCTTGAACCTGTGCCAGGGCCTTTCCTCCTCATTCCCTCCCAAAATCCCGCTTATCCCTGGATCTAGGCACAGATCCCAAGTCCTGGTGAGTTGGTTTTGCTCCAAGGAATGGGATTAATCCCATTCCAACCCTTTGGAATAGCTCGAGCTCTCCCAGGTTGCTCCAAGCCTGTCCTTGGGCACTGCCAGGGAATGTGGCTCCTTGAACCTGTGCCAGGGCCTTTCCCTCTCCTTCGTTCCCAATATCCCAGCTAATCCAGGGATCCAGGCCCGCATCCCAAGTCCCTCTCCCTGTTCCCGGTGAGCCGCTGCTTCCCTCTAGTGGCTGCCGGGCCGGGCTCCCCCATTCCCGGCGGGAATCACCGCAGCTTCCCAGGATTCTGTGGGCTCTGGATCCATCTCCAGGCTCAAAAATTCCCATTAAAACCCCTCCAGGAGCCCTTGCCTTCATGGATCTCCTTTCCTGCAGCACTGTTAAGCTCACAGGGAGGCCTGGAGCTGCTCCCAGTGCTCCCAGTTTTCCCAGTTCCAGCCCTTTTTCCCCAGTGCTTTCCACATTAAAGGGAAGGGAGAGATTCCCTAAGAGTTGCTGTTCCTTATCCATGGATAAGCCTTAATACAAATCCTCATTTCCGTGGGATTTTATTATTAGGATTCCCAAGTGCTGTGGGCACTGCAGACCTCTTCCCAAAAAGAAATCCCACAAAACCCCAGGAGCTGAATTCCTGTTCTGTTTCCATGTGTTTTTTCATTTTCCATAGGCTAAGGAAAAATCATTCCATTTTTTAAAGCTCTCTTGGCAAAATTCTTGTGTCCAAATGCTCCATTCCTGCTTCCGTCTGCAAGAATTCCTTTGGGATAACTCCCTGCACATCAGTTATTCCCAGAGCGGTTCAGAGCTCTTCCCAAATTTAACTTTTGGGAAGTTCTGGACTCCAGGGAGAGCCTTTCCCATCCCAGATCCCAACTGGGAGAGCCCAAAACACCCCCGGGAATCCCTTGAGCACATTCCCTGTGGCATCCTTGCCTTCGGAGGGAATTCCTGCACCAGCAAACCTCTGGAATTCCTTTGTTTTCCCAGAAAAAGTTGGAAAACCTGAAGAGCTTAGACCTGTTCAACTGTGAGGTGACCAACTTGAACGACTACAGAGAAAACGTCTTCAAGCTGCTGCCGCAGCTGACGTACCTCGATGGATACGACCGGGATGACAAGGAAGCGCCGGATTCCGACGCCGAGGGATACGTGGAGGGCCTGGATGACGAGGAGGAGGATGAGGATGGTACGTGGGATGGAGGAGGTGGGATCACAACCCACTCCTGGAGCTGCTGGGGGAGGAGAAGGGCGGGAGCGGCGAGCTCGGGGTCCTGAGGGACGGAGGGGAGGGGAAGGACCTGAGAGAGGGAGGGGAGGGAATGAGGGGATGAGGAGATGGAATGAGGGGAGGGAATGAGGGAATGAGGGGAGGGAATGAGGGAATGAGGGGAGGGAATGAGGGAATGAAGGGATGGAATGAGGGAATGAAGGGATGGAATGAGGGAATGAAGGGATGGAATGAGGGAAAGTGCCTGAGAGAGTGAGGGGAGGGAATGAGGAGAAGAAATGAGGGAATGAGGGGAAAGAATGAGGGGAAGGACCTGAGGAAGCGAGGTGGAGGAATGAGAGGAAGGAATGAGGGAATGGAATGAGGGGATGAGGGGAAAGAATGAGGGCAAGGACCTGAGGGAATGAGGGAAAGAAATGAGGGGAAGGAATGAGGGGAGGGACCTGAGGGAATGAGGGAAAGAAATGAAGGAATGAGGGAAAGAAATGAGGGAATGAGGGGAAGGACCTGAGGGAATGAGGGAAAGAAATGAGGGGAAGGATCTGAGGGGAAGGAATGAGGGCAAGGACCTGGGTGTCCTGAAAGAATGAGGGAAAGGAATGAGGGAAAGAACTTCATTTTCCCAAAGGAATGAGGGGAAGGATCTCAATGTCCTGAGGGAATGAGGGACAGGAATCAGGGAGAGGAGCTGAGTGTCCCAAAGGAATGAGGGGAAGGAATGAGGGAATGGTGGGAAGGAGCCAGGAAAGGAATGAGGGAATAGCGGGAAGGAGGAATGGCGGGAAGGAGCCAGGAAAGGAATGAGGGAATGGCGGGAAGGAGCCTGGCAGGGCCTGAAGGAGCAACTTCCTCAGTTTTATCCCTAGTGAAAGACCGGGATGACAAGGAAGCGCCGGATTCCGACGCCGAGGGATACGTGGAGGGCCTGGATGACGAGGAGGAGGATGAGGATGGTATGTGGGATGTGCTCCGTGGGATTCCCGGCAGCTCCCGCATCCCAAAGGAATGTGGGGAGGAGGTGGCAGGGCCTGGAAAATCCCATTCCTCAATCTGGGAATGGAGGGGTGGGATAAGGAAGGAACCAAGGGAAGGGACTGAAAGAATGGAAGGAACGGGGATGTCCTGGAATTGTGGAAATCCTCACGGAAAAGGGTGAGGGGAGAAGCAGCTTGGGCATGGAAAAAAGCAGGAATTAGGGAAGTGCATGGAAAACATGGGGGAGCTCCAGTGAATTCCCAGTTCCGAGCCAGGCCCTGAGGAAGGAACACGCCAGAATTCCAGGGAATTCTGGGGGATCCCAGTGCTTTAGGTGCCGCCTTTCCCCGGCTGCCCCTGGAGCCATCCCTGGCTGCGGATCCGGCTGATCCCGGGGAATTTGCTGGATTCTCCCATCCCAGCGGCGCAGCAAAGCAGAAAAGCTGGATGTGCACTTTTCCCGGGAATGCTGAGTGGGAGCTCTGGGAAGGGCCACTTCCCAAAAGCTCCCAAACACACGGAAAACACTCCGGGGGCTCCGCACTTCCCGCTTTTCTGCTGGGAATGGTCGGATTTGGGGGCTTTCGGGAATTCCCGAATAGGCCAGAATTTTGTGTCCCTGGGAGGGCTCCCGCTGGATAATGGGAAAGTTCTGCTCCGGATTCCTGGAATAGCCAGGATATCCTCCAGCTCCCAAATCCTTGGGAACAGTGCGAAGTGGAGCAGCCGGAGGCTCCATGAGCGACTCTGACCCTGCATTCCCAGAGCTGCCGCCAATCCCGTGCTATCCCTAAGGAATTCTCCACTTGGATTGCCAGGGTTTGGAGTGGAATGAGGAAAAGTTTTCCATGGATTTTGTTTTTCCAGAGGAGGAATACGATGATGACGCTCAGGTAGTGGAGGACGAGGAGGATGAGGAGGAGGAGGAGGAAGGGGAAGAGGAGGATGTGAGCGGAGACGAGGAGGTGAGGCTTGGAATTCCACAGCGGGAATCAGCGGGATCCGACCGGGAAGGGCTGGGCAGGAAAGGGCTCAAATCTGGGATTTGAGGAGTTTTAGGATGGGGATGGGGGAAAAATGGGATTGGGGGGGTGGGGGATGGGACTGAGGGAGGGGAAAAGGGCTGGAAGGAGGGGAAGTGGAACTGGAGGGGGAAAGTGGGATTGGGATGGGGGGAAAATGGGATTGCAGGAAAGAAAATGGGATTAGGGAGGGAAAATGAGATGAGAGAAGGGAAAAACTGGGATTGGGAGGGTGGGAATGGGCTTGAAGGGAGAATGGGATTGAGGGGGGAAAATGGGATTGGGAAGGGAGAAAATGGGGTTGAGAGGGTGGGAATGGGATTGAGGAAGGAAAAGGGGATTGTGGGAAGCTGTTTTCCCTCTCCTGCAGCCCCGCCCCCTCTCCCACCCCTCTGGAATGTTCCTCAGCCTCCCCAGTCCACCCCCGAGGCTCCGGAGGAACGCGCTCCAATAAATCCCGGTTTTCCCGGAGTCGGGAAGGGCAGCCCCGTTGCCAGGCACAGCTCGGGAATTCCCGGCCGTTCAGTGCCGGATTCCTGGTGTTCCATCCCGAACCGGCCCCCCTGGGAAGCGGCTCCAAGGCCTCGGGAAAAGGGCTGTCGGGAAGGATCCCGGGCCGATGCCGAGCTTCTCATCCCGCTTTTCCTTGTCCTCGCAGGAGGACGAGGAGGGCTACAACGACGGCGAGGTGGACGACGAGGAGGACGAGGAGGAGGCCGGTACGGAGCCCGTCCCGATCCCGCTTTTCCTGCGGCTGCAGCGCCTCGCTCCCAGGGCAAACGCCGGCCCCGCCCAGCGGGAATGCCGCCGCGGCCGGGAATAACGGGAATTGTTTGTGTTTTCCAGAGGAAGAGCGGGGCCAGAAGAGGAAACGAGAGCCGGAGGACGAGGGCGACGAGGACGACTGAGGCGCCCCTTCCTTCCCGGGAGATTCCCTCTTGTGATTTGACTGTTTTTATCCCGGAATTCCCTCTTTTCCCACCTCCCGACCCTTTGGAATTCCTTTTCTTTTCCCGATTTTTTTTTTTTTTTTTTCCCGTTGGTTTTTTTTTCCGGATTGTAACGTTGCTGTGGGAACCGAGCGAGGGTGGGCACGGGAATAAAATCCTATTTTTACTGCCACTCCTCCTGGAATTCTTTGGGAATTTCTTCCTTTGGATGCCTTCCCGGAGTCCCTGGAGCTGCGAGAGTTGAGTAGGAACCTGAGTTTGGGAATTCTTGGAAGCGGAGCTCGGACATCCCGGAAGCGGAAACGAGGAGAGAACCGAGTTGAGATCCGTGGATGAGCCGGGATTTTCCCACCTCTGATCCCCAAATCCCCACTTTTTTCTGGGAGACGCTGCTGGAATGTGAGCCAGGCCTCTTCCCTGGGGTGGGAGCGGCGCCTCGCTCCGTGGTTTTTTGGGAATGGCCGCCATTTCCAGCCCCTTTTCCCCAGCGTTGGGAATTCCCCGGGCTTTTCCTCGTTGTAAATAGCGACCAAACGTCGGTTTTTTGGGAATGTTGGATTGTTTGGGATGGGGTCGGAGCTGCTCATTGGCAATCCCAGTGTGTTGTGAGTTTTCCTGGAATTTTGGGAGGGAATTTTCGGCTTTTTTGGGAATTGTTTTTATTATTTTCAGGGGATTTTTTGGAGGGGGGGTGGGTTTGGAGGGAATTTTTGGGGGGGAATTTTCACGGCTGGAGCGCAGCCAAATCCCTGGAAATGGCAGGCATGGAAAACAAATGGGAATCTCTCTAAAAAACCATCCCAAATTCCCGAATTTCCCGACCTCAATTCACCACTTGGAATAAACCCAACTCCTCCTGCCCTTCCCAAGCAGCTTTCTCCGGAATATCCGCCCCTAATCCCGGAGAAACCGCTTGGAAAATCCCAAATTCTCCACCCAAAAAGCCAGGAATACCAGGAGACGCCGGGAATTCCATGGAAATTCCAGAAAATTTGTATTTTCTTACCTCGTGGGAGGCAAAAACACGGAAAATCCTTGGGGAATGTACAGATCCCGCGGGAAAAATCCCTCTGGAAGTGACTTGTATTGCCCAGGAAAGCTGCCGGCTGTGGGAATCCAGCGGCTCCCGGGGTTTTTTGGGAATTTGGGGGCCTGGCAGAGCCACCTTTGGAGTTTTTTGTCTGTTTGGCTTTGAGGAATTTCAATAAAAGCTTTTGATACAAATTCCGCCTCTGGAATTCCTTCCAGGAAAACACCCGGAATGGCAAAGCGGGAATGGCCGGATCGCTGCGAAACGTGTGGCTGCCGGAAAACAAGGAATGGTGGGATGAGCGGGCTGGGAAAGTGGGAATGTGGGGCTGGGAAAGGGGGAATCGGGAGGTGGAAGAAGTGGGAATGTGGGGAGGAAAGAGTGGGAATGTGGAGGTGGAACAGTGGGATTTGAGGGTGGAAAAGTGGGAACGTGGGAAGGGAAGAAGTGGGATTTAGAGGATGGAAAAGCGGGAATGTGGGGAGAGAAAAGTGGGATTTTGGAGGTAGAAAAAGTGGGAATGTGGGGCTGGGAAAGTGGGATTTTTTGGAAGGGAAAAGTGGGAATTTAGGGGTGGAAAAAGTGGGATTTAGAGGATGGAGAAATGGGAATGTGGGAATCCCCCCTCGGGTCCAAAGGCTGCAGTGCAAAATTCCTAAAAACCAGACTAAATCCATCAAAATTCCTCCAGATCTGCCCCGAGGGAATTGTGCTTCCAGCGGAGCCCCGGAATGCGGGGCTGGAGCTGCGGAATCCGGGGGGGCTGGACCCGAAGGAAAAGCTTCCCTGGATTTTAAGGATATCGGGAAAAGGAGGGATCAGCCCCAGGAAATCCTGGGAAAATTCCCAATTCAAATCCGCCCGGAGCGGGTCCTCTGCATCCTGTTCATTCTCATTCCCGATCCCAGATTTTCCTGGGAATTTTAATCTCAATTCCGGTTTTAACTTTAAGCAGGGCCCCACAAAATCCTGGAGAACGGAGCATCCCGAGAAACCCGCGGCTGGGAAGCCTCGAACAAAGGGAAAACTCCGGGAAGCAAAAGTAGGTCAGGATCCTTGGGATGAGCAGGGAGGGCTGGGAAGGGGAAACCGGGAAAGGGAAAAACCGGGAAAAGGGAAAAACCGGGAAAGGAATCATCCCACGGGACCTGGAGAGGGACGGGGTGGATTCTGCCAGACACCAGAGCGCCCCGAGCCTTTTCCCTGAAATCCTGGAATCCCTGGAAGTGTGAGGGTGGGAAAGGTGCAATTCCAGCCTGGATTTAGGCCTGGGGAAAGCTTGGGAAAGGCTGCGGATCGATGGGAATTTGGGCATTCCTGAGGGTCCTGGAGGGGACTGGAAATCCAGGGAATGGGCGGGAGGCTTTGGAATGAAACCAGGGAGAAGGATGGCAGGGAGAAAACTGGGAATTAGGGATTCGCTGCTTGGATTAAACCCTGGAAAACCCAGGGAGCCACCCAGAAATACCCGGAAAATCCACACCTATCCCGATGTCCCGATGTCCCGATATCCCGGTCCTCCGGCACTGGGAACCCATTCCCTGTGTCCCATCCCTCCATCCCTTGTCCCCAGTCCCTCTCCAGCTCTCCTGGAGCCCCTTTAGGCCCTGGAAGGGGCTCTGAGCTCTCCCTGGAGCCTTCCCTTCTCCAGGTGAACATTCCCAGCTCTCCCAGCCTGGCTCCAGAGGGGCTCCAGCCCTCGGAGCAGCTCCGGGACCTCCTCTGGAATTGCTCCAGCAGCTCCATGTCCTCGGGAATTTGGGATGCGGAGCTGGAGCAGCTCCGCAGGCGGGGACAGCGGGAGATTTGGGATAATCCCGCCGTTCCTGCTGGGAATGATCCCGGCACGCGGCGCCACCACTCTGTCCCAGCCTCTGGATCCCGTCCTGTCCCTCAAATGGGAATTCCTGCTTGGAACAACAGCCGGATGGAGACGGGGAAACGCTGGGAAGAGCCGGAGCTGTCACTGGCAGAGGGGAGCCGCAGGAGGAGCAGCCGGATCCTGGGGCAAGGCTTTTCCTGGGAATTCTGGCAAATCCCAAACCTTCGGGGAGCCCTTGGAGGAAATCCACGTTCCAAAGGCATCCCTGGAGCCACGTCCTGCTCCGGCCTCCCGAGACCATGCGGATCGTGCCGGAATTGGCGGGAATGTTCCTAGAGCTCGTTAACCATCCCCACTCCCAGCCGGAATCGGCCTCGTTTCCATGGATCCAAGGAAAAACGTTGGATCTCCCCTTCCAGGGGATCTCTTGGAGGCCGTGGGATATCAGGAATCTCACCTGGATCCGCACGAGAATTCCAAGATCTCCCTAAGCATCCCTAAAAAATCCCGACCTGGATTTTCCTTCCAGGCCTGAGGCAGGATAAAGCCGGGAACGCATTCCCAACACCAGGAAAAAAATGGGAATAAAGCTTCGAATCAACCCCCGTTTCCATGCTGGCTGCCCTCTGGATGACGAGGAATTTTGACCTGGGAATTTGGGGCCGGGAGAAAACAGGGATGGGATTTTGGGAGGATCTGTGGGAATGGGATGGGAGGAGAACGGAAAGAGAGGGAGTTTCCATGGATATCGGGAAGGAATTCCTGCCTGCGAGCGTAGGAAAGCCCTGGCACAGATTCCCAGAGAAGTTCTGGATTCCCAATCCCTGGAATTTTCCAAGGCCAGGTTGGAGTGTCCTGGGATAGCGGGAGCCGTCCCTGCCTGTGGAATGGGATTTAAATTCCTTTCCATCCCAAATTATTCCAGGATCCATCTGTGGTTCCTCCCCCCTCCGGCCACCGGCAAATCCCTTTTCCAGAGGAGCTCATCCCAGAATTTCCCTTGGGCTCCCCCCAACCCTGAGGCGGGAGCAGATCCCCCGGAGCCCCTGGATGGAGAAGGAAAGGCAGGAAGGCGCCGCTGGTATCCTGAAAAGATTTTATTCCATCACTATCCCGTGGGAGCATAAATAATCGGGAATGACAGCACATGGAACGCAGCAGGGAACGCCGGGAACACCGGGAACACGGGACACGGACGGGACGGAGCCACACCAGGAGCGCCGGGAATTTCAGCAACTTGGATTGAGTGGAAATAGGGATCTCCAGGAAAAACCAGCAGGATCCGGTGTCGTTCCCTGTGCTCCGGGCAAATTCCATCAATCCCGGGATTGTCCAACGTGCCAAGCCCAGCGAGCGCTCCGGGGGTGTCCCTCGGGATCCATCCGTCGGGATCCATCCCTGGGGCAGCACCCCCAGGAATATCCTTCCCCCTGCTCCGTGGCCCCTTCCCAGCGGGCACGAGGAGGGAAAATCCCGCTTTTCACAGGCGGAGGGAGCAAAAATCCCTCTCTGGGCGGGAATTCCAGGCGGGTTTTGTTATTTTAAAGGATCTTGGAGCAGATCCCTTCCCATGGGCTGCTCCCGCCACATCCCGGCCGTGCCGCAGCCCCAGCACCGTGGGAAGGATCCCGGGATCCCAGCGTGGGAAGAGTCTTGGGATCCCAACATGGGAAAGGGTCCTGGGATGGATCCCAGGATCCCACTGTGGGAAGGATCCCAGTTTTCCACCATGGGAGGAGCTCCAGGTTTCCACCATGGGAAGAGCTCCAGGTTTCCCACCATGGGAAGGATCCCGGTTTCCCACCATGGGAAGAGCTCCAGGTTTCCCACCATGGGAAGGATCCCAGTTTCCCACAACGGGAAGGATCCCGGTTTCCCACCATGGGAAGAATCCCGGTTTACCTCAACAGGAAGGATCCTGGTTTCCCACCATGGGAAGGATCCCAAGCTCCCACATCAGGAAGGATCCCAGATTCCCACAAGGGGAAGGATCCCAGATTCCCACACGGACACCCCCTCTGACGATCAAGCCTTTCCCACTTCCCGCCCTTTTCCCAGTTCCGCTCCCGCTGTCACATCTTTGCATAGGAAAAGAAATTAATAGCAAGGAAGCATCGCGCTTTCCCGGGAATCCGCCCGGGCTGGCTCATCCCGACGGAACGGACACGGCTCCGACTTACTGGGAGCCTCCGGGCTTTCCCAGGGATCGGGTTAGAGCGGGATTAGTGCCGGACAAGACGCGCACGACGTGATTCCAGGCTCTCGGCAGCCGCGGATTCCGGAATTGTGTTGTGGGTGAGTGGATCCAAGGAATTCAGGGGCGGAGTAGAAACAAAGGAATTGATTTAGAAAATGTCCCTGGAGTCAATTGTTCTTCGGGATATTCCGGAAGTTCTTTAATTCCAGCTGCAGCTGCCGGATCCGAACGTCCTTCTGCGAGAGCTCGTCCTTCAGCCGCCGGATCTCATCCTGCTGCCGGAAGAACATCCGGAGGAGCTGGAAAAGGAGGATGGAGATGAGGGGATGGAGCTGGTGGGATCACACCAGCCACTCATCCCAGGATTTTTGGGAATGAGCCATAACTCGGCTGATTCTGGGGACAAGGGGATGGATTTGAACTGAAGGACGGGAGATTTTGATGGGATTTTGGGAAGGAATTCCTCCCTGGGAGGGTAGGGAGAGGCTGGGATGGAATTCCCAAAGAAGCTGTGGCTGCCCCTGGATCCCAGGATCCCAGCGTGGGAGAGGGTCATGGGATGGATCCCAGGCTCCCACTCTGGAAAAGGGTCGCAGGATGGATCCCGGTTTTTCTCCCTGGGAAAGGGTCTTGGGATGGATGCCGGTCTCCCACTGTGGGAAAGGTCCCAGGCTCCCACCTTGGGAAGAATCCTGGGATTCTACCATGGAAAAGGGTCCTGGGATGGATCCCGGGCTCCCATCCCTAGAAGGATCCCACACTCCTGCCTCCATTGGGATAGAGATCGGCAGAGCAGTGTCTTTCCAGGCTCATCCCATTCCCATTCCCATTCCCGGGCTGCCCCACCTCGTTCTCCGTGCGGGGTGGGACGTTCTCCAGGAGGTCGATCCCGTTGACCACCACGCTTTTCTTCTCCCTCACCGGCGCCTTGAAGACGATCTTGGAATTCCTCTTGTATCCCTCCTTCAGTGACATCAGGATGGGATCTGAGGGAGAGCCGGCGGATCAGCGGGATGCGGCCCCCTCCTACATCCCGGATATTTTTGGGATACCCCCACCGGTGGCTTTACCTCTGTTGACCCCACTGAGCCACTCGTCCGGGGTCAGGGCCGGCTCCGTGCCCGGAGTCATGGGATAAATGTCCTCCTGGTACGTCTCCGACTGGGAACACGGCAAGAGAAGAGCAATGGCATCCGGGAATGCGCTCCCTGGGCACATGGGAATAATTCCCTCCCCCACGGAGGGGATGAACACCCGGATCGTTGGGAAACGTGGGGCACAGGGAGGAAATTTGGGAAGTGCTGGCTGGAGCAGAGAACCTGGGATTGCGTCCTCCACCCAGCCCTGGCCGGCACAGCTGGATTTGCTTCCCGGAAAACCCCGATCCGAGCAATATTTGCCTGGAAACAACTCCCAAACCCCAGGGGAGACTGATCCCTCAGGGAAACATTCCCTAAAATCATTCCCACTAAACCATGGCTGAAAGCTCCCTGGGACGTGTGAGGATGGAGAGGTCCCAGGATGGTGGGAATGGAGCCATCCGTGGGATTGCTCCAAGTGGGGCATCTCCACGGCTCCGGAGCCACCCCAGACCCTCTGGATCTGACTCATTCCCGCATTCCAGGACTCACCCGCCTCGGGACGATCATGGAGATGGGCTCGATGAGGCCCTTGAGGGTGATGAGTTTGTAGAAACGGAAAACTTCGCAGGCGGAAACGTCCAGGCCGTGCTTCGGCATCACCCCTGCGGAGAGGGACAGGGATCGGCCATCCGCATGGAATTCCCACCATGGAAAAGCCCAACCCATCCCTGCTCTCCACTGGGACACGCGGGGCTCCACTGGATCCATCCTCGTCGTGGCTCTGAGGTGCAGAGCGGGGACAGTGGGAAAAGGATGAGCAGCTTTTATTTGGGATAATCCCGGGAATCCCGGACTGACGGCAAGGTGGGACAGCAGGAACGGTGTCCCTGGATATGGACCCGGCCAGAATCCAGCAGCACCGCGTGGGAATCTCCACAGGGATGGGAATGGTGCCCTGCAGGAGCCGAAGCCGATGCTCCGGAGCCGGAATAGCGCCCACCAAATCCAACCCAATCCTAATCCAAATCCAACCCAAACCCAGCCCAATTCCAACCCAAACCCAGCCCAATTCCAACCTAAACCCAACCCAATCCCAATCCAAACCCAACCCAATCCCAACCCGGTCCCAACCCAAATCCAACCCAATCCCAGCCCAATTCCAACCCAACCCCAACCTAATCCCATCCAAATCCAACCTAATCTCAATCCAAACCCAATCCTAATCCCAACCCAAATCCAACCCAATCCTAATCCCAACCCAAATTCAAGCCAATCCAATCCCAACCCAATCCCAACCCAATCCCAACCCAATCCCAACCCAAATCCAATCCCAACCCAAACCCAAACCCAACTCAAACCCAACCCAATCCCGATCCAATCCCAATCCAAACCCAATCCAATCCCAACCCGATCCCAGCCCAATCCCAACCCAATCCCAACCCAATCCTAACCCAATCCCAACCCAGTCCAATCCCAATCCAATCCCAATCCAAACCCAATCCAGTCCCAATACAAACCCAATCCCAATCCCAGTCCCAATCCCAACCCTCTTCCCTGTGCCATGTAATCCAGCACCTTCCCCATGCACCTTTTCCCCGCTCCGGGAAGCGGAGCAGCAGCACGTCCATCCTTACCCAGTCCTTTCTGCGGAGCCGGGGAGCGGAATTCCATGAGATAACTCAGGTAGGGCTTTTCCGAGCCGATCTCGTAGTAGCGGATGTTGCCATCACCCTGGAGCAGCAGGGAAGAGGGATGGGAATGGATTTGGAAATGAGAAGGCAGATAAAAACCAGGATGAAGAGCATTTAGAGGGCAGGGACAGATGGGATACAGGGAAGGAATTCCTGCCTGGGCTGGAATTCCCAGAGAAGCCGTGGCTGCCCTGGGATCCCTGGAAGTGTCCAAGGCCAGGCTGGCTGGGGCCTGGAGCAGCCTGGGATAGGGAAAGTTGTCCCATGGCAGGGACATCCATGGAACTGGATGAATTTTAAGCTCCCTTCCAATCCAAACCTTTCCATGATATAATTCCAGCCCCAATCCCTGGGCAATGCTGGGGGATTTTCTGGGATTTGCTTCAATTTGCAAATCCCGCTGCTCTGCGCATCCCTACCTTCCCAGCCAGGTACAGCATGTGGGTGTCGGCATCATAGAACGGGAAGAGGAGCCCCGAGAGCCCATCGATCTCCTCCTCGATCAGGGGCATGGATAAATCCTCCTGGAAAACAGGAAAATCCCGGTGTTAGCCGTGGCCCGATGGCGGTGCTGAGCGGGAATTCCAGTGGGGATGGAGTGGGGATTTGGCAGGGATGGAGCAGGAATTCCATTGGGGATGGAGCAGGATCCTGGCAGGGATGGAGCGGGAATTCCAGCAGGGATGGAGTAGGGGTCTGGAAGGGATGGAGCGGCAATTCCAGCAGGGATCTGGCAGGGATGGAGCAGGAATTCCATTGGGGATGGAACAGGGATCTGGCAGGGATGGAGCAGGAATTCCGGCAGGGATGGAGCAGGGTCGGGCAGGGATGGAGTGGGATCCTGGTGGGGATGGAGCAGGAATTCCATTGGGGATGGAGCGGGAATTCCATTGGGGATGGAGCGGGATCCTGGCACCCACCTGGTCCCAGAGGGCGATCTGCCGGGTGTTCCAGCGGGACACTCCCGTGGTCAGGAGCCGTTTCGTGCTTCCCAGGAAAACCACGCGGTTGACGCGGTGGTTCTTGCAGCTGGCCTCCTGCAAGACGGGAATGAGCTCTGGAATTCCCTTTGGATCCAGCTCTCATCCCAGGAAAGCCCCTTCTGTCCCCCCCCTTGCCTCTCCCATCTCATCCCATTTTCCAGCTCTCTCCTTCAGCCAAAAATTCCCATTTTCCTGAATATCAGGAAGAACCCACCATCCTCCTCCTGCACCTTCCCCTTTCATTCCCACCATTTTCCACAAATCCTTAATTAACAACGGAATCAAAGCCTCCAACTCCTCTCCTCGGGACGAAGCCAAACCCTTCCCATCCTCTCCACACCCAGCCCGGGAACTGGATCCCGCCGCACGGAAAACATCCCACCAGGAGCCCCGCCAGCACCTTACGGACATTTTCAGCCATTCCATAGGATTCTTCCCTAAAACCTCATTCCAACCCCTCCTTCCACGGCACCTGCAGGACCCTCCCGGAGCGCGGCTCCACCACGCGCAGCTTCTTGTCCTTGCAGGTGGTGGCCAGCAGGCTGCCGTCGGCGTTGAAGGACATGCACAGGATCACGTCCGTGTGGCAGTCGATCATCTTCACCGGCTCGCCCACGTCCAGGTTCCAGATCAGCACCTGCGGGAAGGGCCTTTGGAGCCACCCGGGACGGGGGGAGGTGTTCCTGCTCTGTGGAAGCTGTTCCTGCCCTATGGAATGTCCCCATGGCC
>NW_024581133.1:11853267-11853809 GCF_017639235.1 Corvus kubaryi | reverse complement strand
CCTGCTCTGTGGAAGCTGTTCCTGCCCTATGGAATGTCCCCATGGCCTTTGGAAGCTGTTCCTGCCCTATGGAATGTCCCCCTGCTCTGTGGAAGCTGTTCCTGCCCTATGGAATGTCCCCCTGGCCTTTGGAAGCTCTCCCTGCCCTATGGAAGCTCTCCCTGCCCTATGGAAGCTCTCCCTGCCCTATGGAAGCTCTCCCACCCTATGGAAGCTCTCCCTGCCCTATGGAAGCTCTCCCGCCCTATGGAAGCTCTCCCTGCCCTATGGAAGCTCTTCCACCCTATGGAAGTTCTCCCACCCTATGGAAGCTCTTCCACCCTATGGAAGCTCTCCCTGCCCTATGGAAGCTCTCCCCGCCCTATGGAAGCTCTCCCACCCTATGGAAGCTCTCCCGTCCTATGGAAGCTCTCCATGCCCTATGGAAGCTCTCCCACCCTATGGAAGCTCTTCCACCCTATGGAAGCTTTCCCTGCCCTATGGAAGCTTTCCCTGCCCTATGGAAGCTCTCCCACCCTATGGAAGCTCTCCCTGCCCTATGG
>NW_024581133.1:11839724-11853257 GCF_017639235.1 Corvus kubaryi | reverse complement strand
CCCACCCTATGGAAGCTCTCCCTGCCCTATGGAAGCTCTCCCACCCTCTGGAAGGCATGGAATGAGATGAGCTTTAAGCTCCCTCCAACCAAACCATTCCAGAATTCCACGACGCCGCTCTGGCCATCTGCAGGTGACTCCCAGCAGCGCCAAAAGCCCGGGAAAACCCTTTGGATCGGCATTCCCGGCAGGCCTGACCTTGTAGTCGTATCCGGCGCTGAGGAGGATGTTGTTGGTGGTCGGGTGCCATTCCACGATCCCGACCCTGCGGCTGTGTCCGTACAGCTCCAGCACCGCCTCCGTCATGTTCCGCTTCAGGCCGCCCTCCGGAATCTCCCAGATCCGCACCTGGAACGCAGTTCGGAACATCCCAACTCCTGTCCTTGAAAGCTCCTTCCCCAAAAAAAAAGCTTCCCCAGCATTTCAGGAATTTTGGGATCAGCCCTGGTGTGGATTGTACCTCAAGGATAAATAACGGATTAACGGCGCCGGCATCCCTCGGGAAAAATCCAGCCCGGATAGACGGCCTTATCCAGGCAGGGATTTGAAATCCTCATCCCGAATTCCCGGCTTCTTCCCAGTATCCCAGATCCCGCCCAGCCCTCTACTCCACGGTGAATAAAAGCTTTTCTGGGAAGTGGGAGACGGCTCCCTGTGACTCACGGCCGTGACAGGAATTCTTCCCACTCCGTGTGCTCCCTGCCAGGCTCCCAGCTAATAGAAAATGCCGGATTTATCCGGATGAGGATGAAAAGAGGAGGATCAGGAGAGGCAGGATCGGAACGGGATAAAAACTGGATCATCCCAAACCCCGGCTCTTGTCCTGCAAAACCAGGGATGGATCCCGGTTTTCCCCTTTGCACATGGGATTTTTCCTTTAGGATGCAGCCTTTGGGATGGATCACGGGATCACTGGGGTTGGAAAAGCTCTCCAGGATCACGGAGTCCAAGCTGTGATCGTTTGAACCGGCCCAGAGCGCTGAGCGCCACATCCAGGAATTCCTTGGATACCTCCTGGGATGGGGACTCCAAACCTCCCTGGGCAGCCCATTCCAATGTTTGAGCCTTTTCCATGGAGAAATTCCAAGCTGAACCTTCCCTGGACACATTCCAGCCCTTCCTTGTCCCGAGACCCCAAACCTGACCCTACAAACTCCACATTTCGGGATCCTTTGGGATCAAAACTCCCGGATTTTCCAGGTGAGCTGCTCTAAAAACCACCAGCAATTTTTCCCAGGATTTAGCTCCTCTTTTCCATCTCCATGGAGAAATTCCAACCTGAACCTTCTCTGGGATCCACCCCTGGCTGCTCCCTCCTGTCAGGGACTTGTGGAGAGCCAGGAATTCCTCCCGGATCCCGTTTTTCTCCAGGCTGAGCTTTCCCAGCTCCCTCAGCTGCTCCTTGTGGGAATTACCCTCTGGACCTTTCCCCAGCTTCGTTCCCATCCGGATTTATATCCGGAAAATAAAGAAAGGGAGGGAATTCCGGCCCAGGAGCCAGGTTGGGCACAGGTTGGGAATTGATTGGCTTTGATCTCCTGGCCCTCAGCATTCCCAAAAGAAATGCCATGGAAATCCGGGAATAGAGAATCCATGGCATCGGGAGGGTGGATGGATCCGGGAAGCGCATCCCGGGATCCCGGCTCACCGAGGTGTCCTCGGAGCAGGAGGCGATGATGTTCTCAATGAAGGGGTTCCACTTGATGTCCAGCACGTTTCCCTGGTGACCACAAACTTTGGGATAGTTCGGCTCGATCCGGCCGGTCTGGAAGGGAAAATCAAGGAAAACGATGGGAAAACCGTCCAAGTCAGGGAGAAGTTGGTGTTTTCAGGGATGGGAAATCGTTGGAGGAGGGAGAGCCGGCTCAGCCTGGGATGGGCCAAGGCAAGGATTGGGTTTATCCCGTCGGTATTCCCAGCTATCCAGGGGTCAGGGGTTTCTCCAAACACAGCTCCGTGGAGCTCGGTGGGAATTCACTGAATCACGGAATCGTTGGGGTCGGAAAAGCGCTCCAAGATCCCGGAATCCAACCGTTCCCAGCACTCATCCGTGTCCCCAAGGGCCGCATCCGCAGGGATTTGCAATCCCTCTGGGAACGGGGCCTCCACCCCTGGCCATGGACAACCCTTTCTTTCCATGAGGGAATTTTTCCGATATCCAAAGCTCTCCTTCCACGATGGTCCGAATCCATGGGGAAAGGATGGGAAGAGATTCCAGAGGCTCCAAAGCCCCTGAGGTCAGCTCAGCCATGGGATCACGCGTGAATCCCAGAATTCTGGAACAGTTTGGGTGGGAAGGGACCTTCCAGGAGATCCGTTCCCAATCCCTGCCATGGCCAGGGATCGCTTCCCTAATCCCAGTTTGCTCCAAGCTCATCCAACCTCACCTGGCCTTGGAGCCTTTGGCATTTCCCTCCCAAATTTCGGAAGCGCCCTTTCCCAAGGTGCTCCTTCCCCGGGACAAACCCCAGATTCCGGGATCACCAACTCCTGCTAATCCTAAACCCGTGACCCCACAGGATGGGATCCCTCCGTGCGGATGGAAATCTTTCCCAAGCTTTTATGGAGCCTCCTGGGAAGATTCCCACCGGGATGGGCCATAGGAATCCCTTCCCTTCCCTTGAATGCTCCGGGTCCGGTTGCCGCCCCGGAGTCCTTCCCTGCTCCGTGCTGGCTCCGTGCCGGATCCGCGCTTGGAGCGCGCGGAATAACTGGGTCAGCTCGGCACAGCCACTGAATATTTCATGGATTTTCCCTGCCGACCTTTCCTGGCTCTGTTTAATGGGAACAAAGGAATGTGCCGACGGAACGCGCCGGGAATTGTGCCCTCGGCAGCTCGGGGAAAGCGGGAGAGCTCCGGGCACTGGGATCAGGGCCAGGGAGAGCCCCGGAGCTGCTGCTCCCAAGGTTTCTCAGGATTCATTTGCTCGTTTGGAAGCAGCATCCCGAGCTGCAGGGAGGAATTTGGGAAGGAAAAATTCCTTCCGAAGCAGGAAAGCCGGGAATATTGGTGATTCCTTAGTTCTGCATCCCAGAACCACCAGTGAATTCCTGGGATGCAATTCCCGGTTTTATCCAAGGGCTTGGCTCATTCCCCTTTTCCCGAATTTCCGATTTGCTTTGCCGTGACTTTATTCACCCCCCAGCTACCGCAGGAATTCCTGTGGAATTCCAGGCGGATGGAATTTTTAACGGCACAAATTAAAATCCCACCGCTTCTATTTGGAGGAATGGGCCGAGCGAATTCCTTCGAAAAGAAGATTCAATGGATTTTCCCCAAAACTGATCAGGATTTTAAGAGGAAAACACCGAGTCTGATTTTTAGGGATCGTTTCTTCCAAAGAAATCCGGAATTTCGATTCATATGGGTTGAGCACAGTGGGAAAAGGACAAGGAATGTGCCATTCCCGGGGCGCCTGGAAAAGGGAAAGGAAAACCAAAGGCAATAAAAGGGAAAAAAGCCGGAAATATTCCTGGATTCCGGCTGCGTTTCCCCGTTTTTCAGCGGGACCTTGCCGGCAGCCAGGAGTTAATCCAAGGTGAATCCTAATCCCTGGATCCCTGATCCCCGGTTGAGGGAAGCGCAGTGACCCAGATTCCAGCCCTGCAGGGACTCTCCCGGCTCCGGCAGCTCCAAGGTTTTCCACGGAAAAGGCTGAAAGGAGGAAATCGTGGGAAAGGGAAAAGAATTGGGGTTCCGTTGGGAAAAGGGAGAATTCCTTGGATAAATTGTTCATTTTGGGATTGGGGGCGGAGAGGGAATTCTTTCCCTGGGAATGGCCAGAATGGCAGCAGGCAGAGGGATGGAAACTGCCTGCATTCCGGAGTCTGGGATGGAGAGGGATGGAATTTTCCTCTGTGATGGGAATCCAGCAGGAATTTCCCTGTCGGATCCATCAGCACCGGATCCAAGTGTTGGGAAGAATCCCTTGGAGCAGCACAACCGCTCCGGCCACGGCTGAGTCTCACTTTTCCCGGAAATCCATCCCACAGGAGCCTTGGAGAAATCATTCCAATATCCTCAATTCCCAAAATCTGCTTTCCCCTTGGAAAACCCAACCTGGCAGCGCTTCCGGAGCCTCCCATTCCCTGGAGAGCTCCACAAAGGCGTAAAAAATCCCTGTATTCTGCTCCATCCTTCAATCCCACATGGAAAACCTCAGCCACGGAAGCAGCATCCAGCCGGCACCGCCTCCGGATCCCATTCCCGCATGGAAAATCCCGTTAAGGGAGGAGCAGCCCCCACCCCTCCAGGGCCGCTCTTCCCATTCCAGCGGCTTCTCCGGCTGCTCCCTGATCGGCTCCAGAAGCTGGATCGGGGAAGCGCTGCCAGAGCCGGGGGGCACTTCCCAGGAAATCCTGGAGTCTCCAGGGGCTGGAATTCGGGATAAATCCATTCCCTGGCTTTTCCAAGGATCTCCCTCCTCCTTGGGAGCCAAAGAGGAGGAAATCCCACGGAACTGAGCTCATTCCCACTTTTCCTGTTGTTCCCCGGGAGCAAATCCCGATCCCAGCTGGCTGCTCCCTCCTGTCAGGGAATTCCAGAGGGGGAAATTCCTCATCCCCCTTTTCTCCAGCCGCTTTCCCAGCTCCCCGGATCCCGGTTTTCCAGCCCCTTTCCCAACTCCGTTCCCTTTCCTGGACAAATTCCAGCCCTTCCTTGTCCTGAGGCCCCAAACCCCACCCTATGAACTCCACATTCTGGGATCCTTTGGGATCAGAATTCCCGGATTTTCCAGCTCAGTTGCTCTAAAATGCACCAAAACTTTTCCCGGGATTTAGCTCCTCTTTCCCATTATCCCCAGGCCAAAAAGCAGGGAAGAAATCCGCCCTTTTTCCCCCGGATGAAGGTTGAAATCCATGGAATAGAATCCCTCTTAAATTAAGGATAAATCCCATCACATCCCATCCTCCCTGGATCCCACTGGGAACAACCCCGAGGAGCTGCCGGAGCACAAAAGCTGCATCCCAGATTTTCGGGATCAAAGCCACGCCAGGAGCAGGAAAAGAGGCTTTTCCCTCTTTTCCCTGTTTCCCTTTTGCACCTTTTCCCTCGGCTTTTCCAGCCAGGTGCATCCAGAGGGAGAAACCCGGGAATTCTCCTGCCTCCCGTGGCATTTGGGGCTCCAAAGCGGCTTTTCCCTGCTCCAAGGGCCGTGTCCGTGTGGGAATGCTGGGAACAGGCATCGAGCCCTGGGATGGGAGCTCCAGCTTCGTATCCATGGAAAACGGAGCTGCTGGGATGAGCTGGGAGTGGGAGGAGCCTCTCCCAGCACGGCTGAGCCGTGGGCCACGTTCCCAAGGGATCGGGGGCTGCTGGAATCTCATCCCAGCCCAGGAACCCGGCACGGGATGAGCTCTGGGGCTCCACGACAAAGCCAAAAGGATGGGATTTAGGGATGGGATTTAGGGATGGGATTTAGGGATGGGATTCCTCTCCAGCTCCCAGATTTTAGGGATCAAAGCCATGCCAGGAGCAGGAACAAAAGCTTTTCCCTCTGTTCCCTGGGTCCATCCCCATCCCGGGAGCCTCCGGAGGCAGCGGGAGATGGATGAGAGTTGGGAGATGGATGAGGCTGGAATCAGAATTCCAGAGGCATCCCGGCCCCCCTCCTGGGGCCTTTTATCCTTCTGGATCCATGGGGGTATTCCAATGGGATGGGCGATTTTTCCTGGCTCATCCCTGCTTTTCGTGGTTCATGGATAATCCTGATCCGACCTCTCAGGAATTCCTTGTTCTCCCGGGCCCTGGAATGTTCTCAGGCCCTCGGGATTATTTTGGGAATCTGCTCCTTGGCACCGCAATGGGAGCTCCCAGTGACATTCCCAAATGCCGGAGCCGCTCCTGGGATTCCCTGGATGAGCCGTGCCCAGCTTTCTGCAGAAATTCTATTCCCAAATTCCGGGATAGAAACCTTGGGAAAGGCTCTGAAGGCTCCATGGGAAGCGTTTTCCCCATTTCCCTAAAAATTCCCAAACACCCCCAGGATTTCTGGATAAAATTTCGGGATTAATTTCCCCCCCCCCCTTCCCAGGATTTGTTTATCCCAGAAAAGGAAAAGCTGGGCTTAAGCTGTTGATTAAAAAGCCAAAAGACCCCATAAATTCCCATTCCATGGGATTAGGGACATCCCAAAGAAATCTCAGGAATGAGCAGCCCTGTTTTCCCGGGATTCCTGTGGATTCCAGCCGGCAGAGGGGGCAGGAAAAGCTGGGACAGTGCCACAATTCCCGACCTCGCTTCCTTAGGCTCAGCCTCCGGCTTAGCCGCAGACTGAATTCCCGATTTCCCGTCCCGCATCCCTCATTCCCGACCCTTTCCTGCTCTGCTCCGCTCCCAGCATTCAAATCTCATCCCGATTTTTTCCTTGGGAGCGATCCAGGTGTTTAAAGCCAGGCGGATGGCAGGGCTGGGATTCCCGGAGAATTTTTGGGATATCAGCTGGAGCAGCAATGCTGAAGAATCAGGGATTTTTTGGGAGCCTCAGGAATTCTTTTGCCGATGTTTAAAGGAATTTTCTCCCACAGACTAAAACAGGAAGAGGAAAATCCCAGGAAATTCCTTCAGGGAATCTCCCGTATCCAGAGTTTAAGGGGGAAAAGCTCCAAGGACGTGGGAATTGGAGCAGAGGCCGGAGAGAATCCTGGATTTTGTTCCTGCAGGAAAAATTCCCGCTGCTTTGGAAGGCGGGAACTTTGGGAAGAGAACATGGAAGGGAATCCAGGGAAGTTTGGGAATTCCATGTGCTGTCCCATCCCAAATCCAGCCTTTTTCCCATCCCAAATCCAGCCTTTTTCCCATCCCAAATCTATCCCTGTCCTATCCCAAATCCTTCCCTGTCCCATCCCAAATCCATCCCTGCCCCATCCCAAATCCTTCCCTGCCCCATCCCAAATCCTTCCCTGCCCCATCCCAAATCCATCCCTGTCCTATCCCAAATCCATCCCTGCCCCATCCCAAATCCTTCCCTGCCCCATCCCAAATCCTTCCCTGTCCCATCCCAAATCCTTCCCTGCCCTGTCCCAAATCCCGCCCTGTCCATGGATGCAATGGGATGAGCTTTCAGGTCCTTTCCCACCCAAAGCATTCCAGGATTCCGGGATTCTCCCATCACTACGGAGCGAATCCCGCAGATCCCGATGCTGGTGCTCTCCTTCCCCCTCTCCCTTGGGATATTTTCACCCCGGAGCTGGGAAGAGCCTCATTCCCAACGGCCAAGGCTCCGGAATGTGGGAAGAAGGAGGAGCCAAGCTCCCTCTTCCCAAGGCTCCCATCCCCTCGGATCGCTCCATGAAAACGCCGGGAGCCGGATTTGGGATTCGGGATGTGCGGGAGGAGCAGCTGGCCCGGCCCAGATCCCGGGAGCTTTACTGAGGGCAAAATCCAGGGAAAGGATCCAAAAATACGGCGGCAAATCCATGGAGCGGCGCCCGGTATCCGGGTTACCTCCATTAGCTGCTAATTATGGATCCCAATTAATTCGTGAGCTGCTGAATTCCAAGGAAAATGAGTTTCTCCTTAATGAGCTAATCAGGCTCCAGATAAAAACCCCCTAGAATTTATGAACTCCTCTCGCCGCGGAGCATCCAGGGCCGCTCCAGCCGGGATTGATGGGCCGGGATTTCCAAGGATCCCTTTGGAACAGGTGGCAAAGGGCATCCCGGCTTTTATCCCACTGGGATTTTGCCAGGGAAAATGGGGATTTGCTGGGAATTTGGGGTCGTTCCGCAGGATTCGGGATGCAGAGGGTGCGGAAGGAGCAGGGATGGGGATGGAGCCGGAGCGCTCCGGGTGCTCAGACAAAGCTGCCGGGGATTTTTTTCTGGGAATATTAATGAGGCTCAAGCTGTGCTCGGCAATTAAATCCTGATTGGAATTCCTTCGAATTCCTTCCATCTGGAGCGGCTCCTGGGATGAAAGAGGAATTCGGGAGAGGCGGGAATGCTGCACAGGGAAAGGAATGATGGGATGGGGAGAAACAGGGAGAGCTCCTCCATTCTCCCAGCTTCCCTTCCCAGCTGGAATTTGGGGATTTGGGAATTTGGGAATTGGGTTTGGCCCTGGATTTGGTGTCCGGGAGAATGGGAGACGCTCCATGTGTGGAGTGTCTTCATGGAATGTGGGATCGGTGCATCCGTAGGGAAGGGAATGCCACTCTTCCGTGGGAATGCGGCTCTTCCAGGGCAAAATTCCTCCTGGGAATGAGCCTGGGAGCTCCTTCAGGTGCCCAGGGTGGGATGTGCATTCCAGCTGGGAATGCAGGAGAATCCCAGGGCAGTGCCCAAATTTTGGGAGCGAAGCAAAGAATCCAAGAATCCCAGAATCCTGGGATTCGGGTGGGAAGGGATTTTATCCCATTCCAATGGCCCAGCTTGCTCCAAGCTGGCCTTGAACATTCCAAGGATGGGGGAGGCACGGATTCTCTGGGAATCTGTGCCAGGGTCTCACCTCCCTCCTTGGAAAAATTCCTTTGATCCGATTTTAACGGATTCTCTTCCTGCCAAAACCCTCCCCCTTCCCTATCCAAGGTAAATTCCAGGCTCGAGGTCGCCGCCGCCGCCGGACTGACGGGAATTTCAACTTGAGATGGAGCAGATCCCGGGGGAATTCCTGGGAAAGGCCAAAGGGAATCTTGGATGGAGATGGAAAAGGGAAAGCACAACGGGAGAAGGAGGAAGATCCTGGCAGGATCAGGGATGAGTGGGATCAATCCCGCTTTTCCCATGGAAAGGAGCTGTTCCAGTGCCCAAGCACCCTCTGGATGAGGAATTTTTCCCAAATATCCAACCTGAAATCCCGAAGGGCTCCAGCCATTCCCTCGGCTCGTGGAAAGCCCAACTAAAGGGATGAGAGGCTCCAACAAGGAGCCACATCCTCGGAATTCCGGGATCTGAGCGGCACCGGGATGGGACTGGGCGGAGACATTCCCGGTGTCCGAAATGCCGGAAAAACTCCCCGAGAGATTCCAAAAATGCTTTTATGGGATGCTTAAATTCTTCCTAAAAAACCCCAATTCACCCCAATCCCACCCCGTCCCATCCCAAATCCAGCCCCGCCCCATCCCAAATCCTGCCCCGTCCTATCCCAAATCCCATCCTTATCCCATCCCAAATCCCGCCCCATCCCAAATCCATCCCTGTCCCATCCCAAATCCCGTCCCATCCTATCCCAAATCCATCCCTGCCCTATCCCAAATCCAGAATTCCTAAAAAACTCCAAATCACCAATTCACCCCACAGAAAATCCCGGGAAAAGCAGCAGGGATTGGGACACTTTGGGATGGCTCCAGCTGGGAATTCCCAAATCTCTCATGGGATGATGAGGAAACCCCAGGTATACCAGCAGGGACTGGGACACCGTGGGATGGCTCCGGGCGGGAATTCCCATTCCCAGAAGCCCCAAGGAAACCCCAGGAATACCAGCAGGGACTGGGACACCGTGGGATGGCTCCGGGTGGGAATTCCCATTCCCAGAAGCCCCAAGGAAACCCCAGGAATACCAGCAGGGACTGGGACACCGTGGGATGGCTCCGGGCAGGAATTCCCATCCGGAATCTCACCTGCTCCAGCGGGATGACGAGGAAGGAGCCGCCGCCGGCGCTCTCGGTGACGATGGCGAGGAAGCGCGCGTTGACGGCGCAGAAATGGTTGTCGTGGACGTTCTTGGTGATGGGAACGCCGTCGAAGCAGTGCTCCCGGCTCGCCGCCTTCCCGTAAACATTCCGGAACTTGGAGCTGCGGTACTGCGGCCGCCATGACATCTGCGGGGAAGCGCAGGGATCAGCGTTCCCACGGAAACGCCGCGCGCCCGGCCGCTCTCCCGTCTTTAGCTGCTGGAAGGGTTGGGATGGCCCCATTCCAACAGGAACATTCCGGATGGATTTAAGCAGCCCCCCAGTGCTCCCAAAAGGCTCGGAAAGACAGCTCAGCATTCCCAAAAAACCCATTCCTGCTTGCTCTCCCATTCCTATTTCAACCTGGCGGGATATGGAAATGTTGGGATGGCCCCGACCCAGCCTGAACATTCCTGGAAAATCTAAGGGATCCCCCTGGAGCGAGGAGCAGCTCCCAGAAGCTCCGAAAGCCTCGGTGCCACTGCAGAATTCCAGCTGCTCCCCTTTGGAGCGGGAATGCTCAGCTGGGCTGCGCCGGCTGCACACGACAATGGAATTAGGGCTTGGAATGGGCCGGCTTGGAAATGGATTGGCCTGGATGGCGGGAGAGCGGGAATTGGAGCGGGATGGGAGCGCTTAGGGAGCGTCGGGAAGCGGGAATATTCCACATTCATTTTTCACACGGAGCAGCACAGGAGCCAGCGGGGATCCCAAGGATCCACCAGCAGATCCTGAAAGCTCTGCTATCCTAAGGATCCACCAGCTGATCCTGGTGGATGAGGGATCCCAAGGATCCATGAGATGATCCTGAAGAATCAGGGATCCCACGGATCCATCGCCTGATCCTGGAAGCTCAGGCTTCCTAAGGATCCATCACCCGATCCTGGTGGAAAAGGCATCCCAAGGATCCACCGGGTGATCCCGGCAAACCAAAAATCCCAAGGAAAGGGATCCCAGGGCTCCCACATGGAAAGATTTTCCCGCCCTGCAGCCGCTTCCAGAGGATGTGGCCAAAGCCCCCCCAGGGACGCCAGGGAGCAAAGCCAATGGAATTCCAGCATCCCAAGGGGGACGCTGCAAACTCGGGAATATTTCCCAGGAAGATCCCCGCATTCCCAAGCACCACTTTCCATTGGCACAGAGAAGCTGTGGCTGCCAAATCCCTGGAATATGCGAGCTCGGATGGGACTTGGAGCAGCCCAGAATAGTGGGAAGTGCCCACGGAAATCCCAGGATGGGCTTTAAGGTCTCTTCCCATCCAAAGCATTCCAGGATTCTGGGATTTACGGCGGAAAATTGTGGGAAAAGAATCCAATTTGCCAGGTGAGAGGATGGAAATCCCAAAGTTTTTACAATCCAGGCGAGAATTCCAAGCAGGAAAAAGGTTTGGAATTTCTTTCCTTCCTTCTTTCTTTCTTTCTTTCTTTCCCCTCCACACATCCGGGCTCTTGAATCCCTGGAATTCAGGGCTGGAAAAACAATGGATTTCCTGGACGGAGACAATGGATTTGAGATTCTCCAGCGGGATGGATCCCGCTCCGGCACCGGCAGCATTCCAGGCAGGGCTGACATTCCCAGCGGGAAGGAACGGAGCGCCTTTCCCGACGGAATGAGACAAAGCGCGAGAGGAAAAGGTGGGAACGGGAGCAGCTGCGGCCCCACACCGGGACTGGCCAGGAGCTTCCTCCGGCGGGAATGCTTTGGGAATAGGAACTTCCCATGGAAGCTTTGGATGTGACCCGGCCAAGGGGACAAAACCCTTCCCAAAACCTCAGGAAAACATGGAATTCCTCATTTTCCGCTGGAATTTAAACTCTCTTTCCACTGCCTTCCAGCAACTCGGCAGCATTCCAAACCCCTGGGATATTTTTCCCGCTTTCCTTGGTCTTTCCCAATGATTTGACCCAATTTTTCCCAAATTTCGTTGCCTCAGAACCTCTCGGTTTTTATCCCGATTTTTTTCCTCTCTCTGAGCATCCGTTACTCGGGAACAAAGACACGGATAACAGGAATGGGGGGAGGGAATCCGGGGCTCCGGAGCAAACTGCCAGCTCTGCCCTCATTCCCTGGGAACAGCAATTCCTGGAAAACCAGGAAAAGCAAAATTCCGGCAGCTCTGCCCTCATTCCCTGGGAACAGCAATGCCTGGAAAACCGGGAAAAACAAAATTCCGGCAGCTCTGCCCTCATTCCCTGGGAACAGCAATGCCTAGAAAACTGGGAAAAGCAAAATTCCAGCAGCTCTGCCCTCATTCCTTGGGAATATTCCTGCCCAGAAAACTGGGGAAGGACCCCCAGCAGCTCTGCCCTCATTCCCTGGGAATGTCCCTGCCTGGAAAACCGGGAGAAGGACCCCCAGCAGCTCTGCCCTCATTCCTTGGGAACAGCCATGCTGGAAAACCGGGAAGAGATCCCAGGAGCAGCCCCCGGCCGTGCTTGGACGCTTTCCCGCTTTCCTGGCAGCCGCGGCCTTTCCCGGGAGCGGCTCTCGGCTCCGCGGGTTTGGCTTTTCAAAGGATCCTTTCATCCCTCGGGAGTCTTGGAAACAGCGGGAGCAAGGGAAAGCTCGGGAAAGGAGCTCCGGACACGGCAGAGCCCCGGCCCTAATCCCGAAAAAACCTGGATATCCTAAATATAGCTCCCGTTAATCCGCCCCGAGCGTCGGAGCTCGCGGAGAACAAAAAAAACCCTGGAATTTCTGGGAGGAAGAATTCCCGTCCCTCAATCTTTTTGGTGTTTTTTTTCCCTTGGAATTGGGCCCTTCCCGCTTTTTGGAAAAATCCCATCTGCCATGGATTTTTCATGGGAAAAAAGGGCTCCTTCCTCGGGATTGGCTGTTCCGTGGATTCGCTTGAGTGGCGGGAAACAAAAAAAGAGGGATTTGCCTGGAAAACCACGTTGGGAAAAGGAAATCCAACGCTGAAAATTCCAGGCTTTTCAGGAGGGGGCTTTGAGGCTTTCCAAAATCCCATTATTCCCGATTTTCCTGCCTCCCTCCGAGCTTGCGACAAGGATTCCCTGCCTGGGATTTTCCGGATCAAATCAAGGCTGAGTTTTGGAGGGAGAAATCCCAAATCCAAGCCAATCACAGCCCCGTGGGGATCCTGTGCATCCCTGGGAGCCTCTGGAAGTTCTTTTCCATGGGAAAGGTCAGGAACGCCGGAGTTTGACATTCCCAGCATCAATCGCTTGTGAACTGGGCACAAACGGGAGCCGCTTTTCCAGAGGAAAATCAAGGGTCTGGAATCGCTGGGAAGGAGCTGGAGCTGCCCAATCCCAGCCCACGGAGATCCCGCGGTTCCCTGGTACAGAAAACAGGGAACAAATATGAAATCTGGGATTTTTTGGAGGGAAAAATCCCTCCCAGCCTCGCTGCCGGGCCACATTCCTGGGGGGATTCCCGGGATGGAGCCGTGATCCCAAATTCCCGGTGGATTCTGCAGGGAATCTGCACCTTGGGAGCATCAGGACTGGGGGATTTGGGAGCCTCAAGGAACAAATCCCAGAGAATTTGGTCCATTTGGGAATGGATTTGGGCTGATCCCAGATCCCGCCCAGCTGGAGGCAGGAGATGGTTTGGGATTGAGATCCAGAGCCGAAATCCAGCTGGGAAGGCTCAGAACGCGACGGCAAAGCCGCAGCCGCATCCCAGTGCAGGGATCCTTCCCATTGGGAGGGGAGAACTCAGGAGCGGGAGCTGGCTGGAATTCCTGATCCAGCCTGGCAGCGGGGCCGGAATTCCCGATCCAACCTCACCATGGGGCCGGAATTCCCAATCCAGCCTCACCATGGAGCCGGAATTCCCGATCCATCCTCACCACAGGCTGGAATTCCTGATCCAGCCTGGCCAGAGGGGCGGAATTCCTGATCCAGCCTCACCACAGGCTGGAATTCCCAATCCAGCCTCACCATGGGGCCAG
>NW_024581133.1:11834389-11839714 GCF_017639235.1 Corvus kubaryi | reverse complement strand
CCCGATCCATCCTCACCACAGGCTGGAATTCCCAATCCAACCTCACCGTGGGGCCGGAATTCCCAATCCAACCTCACTGCGGGGCTGGAATTCCCAATCCAGCCTCACTGTGGGGCTGGAATTCCCGATCCATCCCCACCACGGGGCCAGAATTCCCGATCCAACCTCGCCGCGGGATGGACGCCTCGCCCCCCCGATGGCCAACCCAAAGCAGCGCGGGATGAGCGGTGGGAATGACGCAAATTCCCTTCCTTCCGAGGGATCTCCAGAGCGGAGCCGGCCCCTGCCGGGGGCTCCGGGCTGGCTCGGGATGTGTTTTCCATGGATTTAGTCCCGGCTGTGTGGGAATTCCCAGCTCAGGACACTCACCAGGCCGCGCTTGCTCCCGAGCACCTCAGACTTGTGCAGGTCCCTCATGGACTCGCCCAGAGCTCTGTGCAGAGAGGGAAAGGAAAACATTCCATTCACAATCCCGGGAATTCCAGGGAAAACCCCCGCTCCCTTCCTGCTGTTCCCGAGGGCCGCGGTCCGACCCCCAGCAGGGAATTTTTGGTGGCTCCGAGCCCGTCTGCTCCTCCCAGGGTTGGGATAATTCCACGCGGCAGCTCAAGCTCTTCGAGAGGACGAGGTAATTCCATAAAAATCATGGATTTGTGGTAAGAAAAGGTGGGATTATGGGATATTGGGAAGGAATTGCTCCCTAGGAAAGCGGGGGAGGGGCTGGGCTGGAATTCCCAGAGCAGCTGCGGCTGCCCCTGGATCCCTGGAACATTCCAGGTAAGGTTGGACGGGGCTTGGAGCAGCCTGGGATGGCGACGGAATCCATGGAATCCATGGAATGTGGGAAGTGGGACATCTCCGGCCTCGTTATTCCTTCAAATCCATCTGGGTTCGGTTGGGATTCAGGGAGGGGGCAGCTGGAAGAGTTTCCCTCACTTGGATTCGGAGCAGCCCGGGACAGCGGGAATGTCCCTGCCCATGGAATGGGATCGGCTTGGAGATGCCAGCCCGAAGCATTCCGGGATTTTCTGGTTATCCCAGCAATCCCGGTTCCTGCCGAGCTGCTCCCTTAGCAGGGATATCGGGAAGGAATTCCTGGCTGGAAGGGTGGGGAGGGGCTGGGCTGGAATTCCCGGAGCAGCCGTGGCTGCCCCTGGATCCCTGGAATGTCCAAGGGTGGCTCAGAGCAGCCTGGGACAGCGGGAATGGATGGATGGGGTTTGGGAATGGATGGATGGGGTTTGGGAAAAGCCACTTGTCCGTATGGACAAGAAGAGGGAGGAGATATCCATGTTTTTCCAGCTTGGAAAGAGCGGGAGATTGGCCGCCCAAATATTCGGGATTCATTCCATGAACACAAAGCCAGATGAACATTCCCAGAGGTTCTCCCAGCCTGGAATTGCCTGGGATTTCCCTGAAGTTGGACTTTCCAAGGATTTCCATTTCCTAGAAATTCTGGGAATGGCCTCTCCTCTCCCCAAACCTTGGGAAAAAGCTCCAAGTGAGGGCGGACGGAGCTGAGCTCTTCCCAGGAATCCTCATCCCTCCCCACCCATGGAGCTGCTTCCCGAATTCCCACGGATATCATGGAATGCTTGGAAAGGGGCAGAAATCATCCCTGGCACCCTCAGGGAGCCGAGTTTGGATCCTTTTCCCTCCAGGAAAACTCCTGGAGGAGGAAATCCAAGCTTTCCCAGACCCCACGTGCCGGGAACAATCCCAAAATTCCCCCTCTGGAAGAAATTCCGGAAAGGAGCCCAGTTTTCCTCCCACTCTGTTTGCTGAGTCCTTCCCACCCCGGGAAGCTCTGGATGGAGCACAAAGAATTCCCGGCCCCCGGAGCTGCCCCGGGGCACCACCCCCGGGATTTTCTCTCCTCCAGCTCCTTGGAATTGCATTTCCTTGAGGAAAAAGAACATTCCAGGCTCTTTCCCAACTCGAGGGGGTTTTAGGGAATTCAGAGAGGCGGAAAAGTCGCTTTTCCCATTGGAATGAGCAGAACCGAGCCAGGGGCTCATCCGTGGGAATGATTTCACATCCCATGACAGATCCTTGGATCCGACGGGATTTTCCAGCCGGGATTTTCCAGCAGTTCGGAGCAGGATAAGCAGGGCAGGTCTATCCCAAGGAAAAGCCTCCTGTGGGAAGGTCCCATCAATCCGACCTTTCCCAAAGTCAGCTTTTCGATCAGAAAAAGCGGGAAAAGCCACGTTAAAGCGGGAATTCAAGGGATGGAATTGTCAGGGAAAAAGAATCCCACGGAGAAAAAATTCCTTCAGGAGATGCTGGGTGGGAGAGGATCAAAACATTGCAGGAAAACTCCACCGGGAGCAGAAACACTGGGATAACCTGGGAAAAATCCCTTCCCAAGCCCCAGCTTTGCACGGGACACGAACCAGGGGAATTTATTTATCCCGGGATTTTTCCAGAGCAGGGCCCAGCGCTCCAGGGAGCAGCTCTCCCTTTCCACCTCCGAAATTCCAACTCTTCCTGGCAACGAGCACCCTGCGGTGCCGCATCCCACAGGAAGCTCCGGCGGCTCCGTTCCCATCCCGCCTCCTTCCAAACCGCAAGGATTTTTCTCGGGAACTTTCTCCCGGCTGGGGATGAAACTTTTCCAGCAGAAGCAACGGAACAAGAAAGGCCAAATCCAGAAATAAAAGAGCAAGGAAAACAAACAGGATCCGGTCAATATTCCAGGCTGCACATTCCCGTTTCCCGGGAAGCGCCGGAGGAGCCTGAAGGTCACGGGATGGCCGGCTCGGGATGCGGGAGGCACCAACCCCCCTTCCCAACCCTCGGGAATCCGAGCCTGGACAAGCCTTTCCTTGTGCTCCGACTCCCGGGATGAGCGGAACCCTCCGGAGAAAGGCAAGGGAGCCTTGTTTTCCTTGTTTTCCTTGTTTTCCTTGTTTTCCTTGCTGTTATCCTTGTTTTCCTTGTTATTCCAGCGCAAAGCCAGGAGCTGCCGGAGCAGCGGCGGCGATGTCCCTCCCCTGCCCCGGGATGTGCCTCCAATGCCGCTTTTTTCCCAGGTTTTCCTTGGATGTCTCTGGAATCGGGGCTCTCCGCTCTTCACACCAGAGCGGCCCAAGCGATTCCCTTTTCCAGAGGTCGGGGTGATCCCACCGGCAGCTGGGATCCCTTCGGATGAGCCACCATGGAATGCTCATCCCTGATCAATTTTTCCAGGCCTTTTGGATCATTCTGTAATTCGTTCCTTTCCCCCTCATTCCCCAGCGTTCCCTGGATTTGATCCACAGGGATTCTTTGGGATAACGGGTCAAATTCGGGGAGGAAAGGCACGGACCAAAAACGCTCCTCCAGCCACAGGAGCGCGTTCCCAGCTCCCAGCAGAGACATTCGGGATGGGAGAAGCTGCGGGTGGGAGATTCCCACCCTGGGCACGGCAGCGCATCCCGGGAATGTTCCCATCCCTCTCCGGGTCCCTCGGAATCCTCACCTGCCCTGCTCTGCTCCGGCACCTCCGGATCCCCCGGGATGGACACGGAGCTCAGGGAATCAGGGCTGCTCCAGGAGCCTGGAAAAGAGGGAAACCCTTTGGATATGGGAGCTGTCGCCTGTCCCGATTTCCAACCGGGATCGATCCCGAACTGCGGAGTCACCAAAACCGGGGAACAGGGATCATGACCCGGAGGATGTTGGGATTCACTCCAGCCCCCAGCGGAATTCCAGGGGCTGGGCTCCACAAGGATCCACATCCGGCATCCCAATGGTTCAGGTTTACCAACCGGCATCCATGGAAACCATGGAATTCTGGAATCCTGGAATGCTTTGGATGGGAAGGGACCTTAAATCCCTTCCCATTCCATGGGCAGGGACACTTCCCACTATCCCAGGCTGCTCCGAGCCCCATCCAAGCTTTTCTTGGACATTCCAGGGATGTGGCTCAGCCTTTGGGGCCATTCCCATTCCCAAATCCAACCGGAATTAATTCCATGACAACGATCCCTGTCCCTGTCCCCACCCCGGTCCCCAGCAGCTTCCAGGGAATTTTGCTGGAGTGTGGCTCTTCCCAACATTTTGGGACAGGAGGATTTTTCCAGAAGGCCCAGTTTGCTGGGATTTGCATGGCAGGTGCTGCTGGGAGAAGCCACCATTCCCAGAGGGGAAATTCCAGGTGGGAATCCCATCGGGATGGGGCTGAGCTGCACGGAATTACGTTTCCTTGAGGGGAACGAATATTCCAGGCTTTCTCCCAACTTGAGGGGGTTTTCGGGAAGTCAGAGAGGGGGAAAAGTCACTTTTCCCATTGGAATGAGCGCGACCGAGCCAGGGGCTCATCCATGGGAATGATTCCATATCCGTAGGGAGGGCAGGCACAGCTCCTGAAATTCCCAATCCTGAAATTCCTTGACTTTTAGGTGAGCTTGGAGCAACCAGCTGGAAAACCTCATGGATGCAGGGATGGGGCTGGTACCATTCCCAGAATTCCCACATTTCCCATCAAACCGCATTTCCTGCGGCCACGCCCCAATCTGGGCTCAGATCCTGAGGGTTGATCCCTATTTATCCCGATTTATCCCGATTTTTCCGCTCCAACAACACCTTGCCCGCTTCCAGCCCTTCCCTGGCACGGCCTCTTCCAGGAGTTCCACTCCCGGAGCTTTTCCCGGCGCTGCCGGAGGCTCCCGGCCCCATTCCAGCCGGAGATCCGCAGCCTTTGCCAGCAGCTCTGCCATGAACAAAGGAGCGTGGGATTTCTGGGAGCGGCGCTTGGCACGGCTCCGGGAACTCTGGGATCTGTGGATTTGGGGGGCACCAGAGCAGCTGCCTCCATCCGGAGCTTTCCCCCCCTCCCCTCCACTGCCAGATTTAGGGAATGACTCGGGAGATAGGAATCTGGGATTGGGCTCCTCAGAGCTGCGGGATGAATGGGACTATTCATCATTGGATAAAATTCCATGGAAAGGAGCGGGAAGGGGGGGTGGGAATGAATGGGCCTGCCCGGCCGGGTGTGAGTTACAGATCCCCCCAGGCCCCATTAACGACCCCAATTAATTCCATTGAATGCCAATTAATTCCACGGAATCCCAATTAAAACTCATTAAAAAGCTGAGGGCCGGAGTTGCCTTGGATGAGAGGAATATTCCTTGGAACAGGGATCTTCCCTTTCCAGGCTCCAATGGCTCCACAGCCCCGTTTCCAACCCTCAGCGATCCCAAAGATTGGTGACCCCACCTGGGCTTTTCCCAGGCTTTATGGACAATTTGGGAATGAGGGAAGGGAAGGGAAGGGAAGGGAAGGGAAGGGAAGGGAAGGGAAGGGAAGGGAAGGGAAGGGAAGGGAAGGGAAGGGAAGGGA
>NW_024581133.1:11830777-11834379 GCF_017639235.1 Corvus kubaryi | reverse complement strand
GAAGGGAAGGGAAGGGAAGGGAAGGGAAGGGAAGGGAAGGGAAGGGATAATGAGGCAGGAAATTCCCACTTCCCACTTTCCATGGATTCTGTCCATCACTATCCCAGGTTGCTCCAGCCTGGCCTTGGACACTGCCAGGGATCCAGGGGCAGCCACAGCTTCTCTGGGAATTCCAGCCCAGCCAGGAATTCCTTCCCAAGATCCATCTAAATCTCCCCTTTCCCAGTGGGAAGCCATTCCCTGGCTCCCATCCCTCCATCCCTTATCCCACATCCCTCTCCAGCTCTCCTGGAGCCCCTTTGGATATCTGGAATTCTCAAGGCCAGGCTGCTCCATCAAATCCATTTTTAGCATCCCCCCGGAGAAGCTTTCCCCCTGCATTCCCAGGAAATCAATCCATGTTCTCCAATTCCCAATTCCCTGCTACCACCGTGATTCCATCAAGCTTCCCACGGATTGATCCGGTATCAGCTTTTCCATGGATCAGCATTTGCTGCAGCCACTAAATCTGCCCTTCCAAGGCGGCAGAGGACACCGGGACTTCCCACCAGGAATATCCCGGCGTTCCGACCTCCCAGCCGTGGAGAACTTCCTTGGGGCAGCACTGGTTTGATCCCAACAGGGAATAGTCGGAATTTCCTCTCTGGAATTTGGGGTTGGCTCCGTTTCCTTGCTGCTCCCAGGATGAGCCATTCCCGTTCCTTCGGCTCCATGATTTTGCCAGTTAAAGCCAGAGGAGCCGTGGGATCATTCCCACATGGAATCCTCCTTTCAACAGCGTTTTTCGGGAAAAATTCCACTCATTTCAAAGCCCCCTTCCCAAAATTCCCGCAGCCCCAGATCCCACTGATTTATTCTGGAATTTAGGAGCAGCCTTTGGAATGGAAGTTGGGAGAACCAACGGCTCCTGCCCCAACCCAAGGTTGAATTCTCCGGTCCCTCTCTGACCGCAGAATTCCCACTTAGACATTCCCACTTGGATATTCCCATTGGACATTCCCACTTGGACATTCCCAACAATCCCGGTACCATTTTCATGGCAAAAGGAATCTCTTTCCCCTCTTTCCGTTCCCCATCCTGACTCATCCCTTCTCCCTGAAATCCTGCTTCCATCAGCTTCCCGCTCCTGCTGCTTCCCGGGGCACGGCAGAGTTATCCGGGATAATTCCATGGAGGAATTCTCAAAATTTGGGATGGTTTCCCTTCCCAAAGCACAGAGACCAAACTGGACTCCACAGCAGGGATGAATTATCCCAGATTCCTACAGATCTTCCCTGGGAAAAAAAGCTGGAGTGGCCATGCCATGGTATCCATGCCATGATTCCAGGGAATTCGGGCAGCTCCCAGAGCTCACTGCAGCATTTTGGGGGAGCAGATCCCAGGATCCATCCCAGAATTTGGGAGCAGATCCCAGGATCCATCCCAGAATTCTGGGTGAGGCGTGGGCTCTCCCAGCATTCCCATGGATCCAGCTCCATCCTATTTTTAATTCCCTGCTCCCAAACTCCCCCAGGAGCGGGATCTGGGCCGAGCCGCGGCTCCGGCTGCTCCTTCCCGTGGGAAGGGAGGGGGTGGATTGGGACAGGGATGGATCCAGCAGATATTCCAGCCCCCCTCCAAGGCTTTTCCCAGCCCCCACATCCCGGGAAAAGCTTTCTGTGCTCCCTCTCCGATGCCTCGGGATGCTTTTGCCTGGCTTTCGTTCCCTGCTCCCGATTTTCAGCTGGATTTTCCTCCAAGGATGAATTGCTCAGGAATATTTACAACGTTTGGAAAAGCCTATCCATGATTTGCAGCTCTGCCTGGGAAGCGGCCCCAGCGTGGGAGGAGAATCCCAAATGCCTGTCCCGGATAAGGCCAGGAGCTGGGGCAGGATGCGGATCCCGGAATTCCCTGGGGCTCCCCCTTTTCCTGCCTGGCTGTGGGAACAATTCCCATCCCCAAATCCCACCATTCCAACAGCTTTGGAGCAGCTTTTGCTGAGAAACTCCCGAGAGGCAAACACTTCCCGGAAAAGCCTCTCCTCTCCCCCAGCTCCTTGTGCCGCTTCCCTTTGCCCTCTCCACATCCTGGGAATGTCGGGGCACTGGGATCCGTGTCCCAGTTTTGCCTGGAAAAGCCCTGGAATCGATGCTGTGCCAGGTCAGGAATCTGCACTTGGAATTTCTTTGGATTTCATCAATCCAGGTTGCAGGAGATCAGATCCAGAGGGAGACCTTGGATCTAACCAAGGGAATTTTGGGACAGAGGATGGAAAACTTTTCCATTTGATTTCCCTGAAAATCAACCGGGAATTCCCATCCTGCTGCAGGGGCTTTCCCTGGGGCCTTTTTCCTGGATAAGTCCGTTCCTGCTCCAAAAAAGACCCTGGGAATGAGAGCTACAAATTCCCAGCCTGGCTTCCAACCACACCCCTGGATATCTGAGAATTTGGGAATATTTCATCCCAATTGCAGTTTTTTATAACCCCAATCCCGGCCTGCTCATCCATCCCTCTCCGGAATTGCTGGGAACACACTTTTCCCAGGATGCTGGCACAGATTGGGAATTCTGGGAATACCCAACCCCCAAGGCAGCGCTGGTCACATCCCACAAGTTTTTCCTTAAGGAAAAAGATGGGGAAAAGACGGATTCTCCCTGATTTCCCTGGGAGCCACCAGCATGGGGTTATCTGGACATTCCCACATCCCATTCCAGGATCTGGAGATGGATCAGCTCCAGTCCCGTTGGCTCCCACTCCGAGTGCCCCAAGCCAGTCTTATTCCCAATATCCTGGCCTGTCCCAATCCCTGTCACATCCCAGGGCTTCCCGGGATCATCATTCCCAGATCCCAGTGAGGCCATTCCAGACCCTTCCCTGCTCCATGACCTTTCCCAAGGCTGCTTCCCTGGAATGTCTGGTGACCCCCAGAGCCGTGGCTATGCCACACCCTCGGGATAGGACAGGCTTGGAGCTCTCTACTCCCAAATCCCATGGATTCCCAGTCTGGAATTGGCCCAGGCTTGGAGCTCTCTGCTCCCAAATCCCACAGCTCCAGGGTCTGGAATCGCCCCCTTTGCTCCACGTCACCAAATCCAGCAGGATCCGGAGCCTCTGGATGGCTCCAGGGGCACAACCTCGGCTGTGGGATGGGAGAGCGGGATCAGCTCCGAGGGATCGCGGGATGGGAAGAGCACTGGAACAGGCATCTTCCCTTTCCAGATTCCACTGGCTCCTTATCCCTGTTCCCAACCCCCAGCGATCCCAAAGGTTGGTGACCCCACCCAGGCTTTTCCCAGGTTTCCTTTTCCCAACCTTCCCTGCTCCACAGGAATCCGGGAGAGCCGTGCCGGGAATGCTCCCGGATGGATTTGGGGGCTCCGCACCCCCCGCGCCCCCTCCCACCGAGCTCCCCCCGTTCGGCTCCTTAATCCCAAATCTCCCCAGCGCCATTCCCGAGGTTTTCCAAGCCATTCCAGCCACCTGTGGAGGTCCGGGAAGCTGGAAAGCGACTCAGGGAGGGGTCCCGGGAGATGCGCGGTTCAGGGGAGGAGGGATTTGGGGGATGCTCGGTCCGGGGGATGCGCGGTCCGGGGGATGCGCGGTCCGGGGGATGAGGGAT
>NW_024581133.1:11830223-11830767 GCF_017639235.1 Corvus kubaryi | reverse complement strand
CGGGGGATGCGCGGTCCGGGGGATGCGCGGTCCGGGGGATGAGGGATTTGGGGGATGCACGGTTCGGGAGATGCGCGGTCCGGGGGATGCGCGGTCCGGGGGATGCGCGGTTCGGGGGATGCGCGGTTCGGGGTCCCAGCGCCGCTCGATTTGGGGTCAGGGGGTCTCCACTCCCCCCCCCCGGGTGCTCCCCCCCGCGCCGCCGCCCCCTCCAAGGGTTAAAACTGCAGCAGAGCTGCGGGGCCGGAGCGGCCGCGGCCGCGGGAGGGGGCTCGGCCACGAGCAAATCCCGGGAATCGGGGAGAGGAAAAGCGGGAGAGGCTCGGCCGGGAGCGGGGAAGGGCTGGGGCGGGCCGGGCTGCGCGGCACCTGCGGCCGGGTGGGGGCGGCGGCGGCGGAGGGCAGGTCCTTACCTTGGGGACAGTCATGCGGCTGGCGCGGCGGCGGGCGGGCTGGAACCGGAGCAGCGGAAAAGAAGGAGAAGGAGAAGGAGGAGAAGGAGAAGGAGAAGGAGGAGAAGGAGAAGGAGGAGAAGGAGAAGGAG
>NW_024581133.1:11826393-11830213 GCF_017639235.1 Corvus kubaryi | reverse complement strand
AGGAGGAGAAGGAGAAGGAGGAGAAGGAGAAGGAGGAGAAGGAGAAGCAGAAGAGGAGGAGGAGAAGGAGGAGGAGGAGGAGGAGGCGGAGGAGAGGGAGGAGGAGGCCGGGCTGTGCCCGCTGCCGAGCGGGGAGCGCTGCCCGCAGCTCGGCCGGTGCTCGGCGCGGCGGGGCCGTGATGTCAGCCCCGCACCGCCCCCGGGGAGCGGCCCCGCGCGGGGGGGCCCGGCCCGGCCCGGCCCGCGGCCTTAACCCTTTGCGAGCCCCGGGCCGCTCCCCGGGCCGCTTTAACCCTTTGCGAGCCCCGGTTCGGTTCCGGCCCCGGTGCCGCTTTAACCCTTTGCAGCCCCGGTTCGGTCCCGGTGCCGCTTTAACCCTTTAGAGCCCCGGTTCGGTGCCGCCTCCGCGGTCCCGCTTTAACCCTTTGCAGCCCCGGTTCGGTTCCAGCCCCGGTGCCGCTTTAACCCTTTGCAGCCCCGGTTCGGTCCCGGTGCCGCTTTAACCCTTTGCAGCCCGGGCCCGCAGCGCGGCCGGGCGGGGAGGGCTCGGCTCTGCCGCCGGCAACGCCAGAAAGGAACGCGCGGTGCCGGCGATGATTCTCCGCTGTCGTGACATGTCCCGATAGCTCCCAGAAAATCCTGGAATGCGGAGCTGGGAAGGACCTTAAAGCCCATCCCACCCCACCCCTGCCACGGCAGCGCCGCTTCCACCGCCCCAGCGCCGGCCTCGGCCGCTTCCAGCGATCCAGGGGGACGGATATTCCATAGAAATCGATCTAATCCGCCGATATTCAGATATTCCTGTATATCCCAGCATCCAGAAGGATCCATCCGCACGGAAAAGGAGATGTTTTCCCCGTTTTTTATTATCGACGGTGACGCCGGCAGGGCTGGCAGCTCTGTTCTCCAGGCCCAGCTGGAAGGGACACTCGGAGTCATTTAGGACGCCGATGTCCCCTCGTGTTCCCAAACAACCCAAAACCCAGGCCCCAAAGAGCTGCCAGCAAGGGAATAAATCCTGGGGAATTGCATCCCGATTCCCGTCTCCCCACCAAGGAAATCCCGCTCCTGGTGGCCCCGATTCCAAATCAATTCCAGGTAATTTAGGGAATTCTAATAGGAATGAAATCAGTTGAGGCGCGCCCCTGGCACCTATCCCTGCATCACCTCCACGCCCCAAATCCAGGAATTTTCTCCCATATTGAAATATTCCCAGGATTGCAGATGAGGGAATAAATATTTAGGGGGGGAAAAAGACCTTTTGAGCTCTTTGTTTCCAGGGAATGAAACCAGGATATGGCCCAGGCCTGGAATTCTCCAGGATTAGGTGTTGTCCCAGTTAATTTTATTTCTTTCAAAGCCACTTCCAAAGGCATTCCCAGTTTTCCTGGAAGAAAAGCACTGCCCAGAAACCAAGGATTTCCTTTTCCTAAGGAGATTATCCAGCCAAGAACCCGATGGAAGATGAGTTTTATTCCAGGGTCAAGCTTCCCTGTAAAAAATCAATGGATCTGAGAATGAGGGGAATAAAAATCCCAGATATTCCATGAAAATCGACTGTTTTTAAGGATAAACCACGTGGGCTGGGCTGGAAAATGTGGGAAAGGTTAATGCAATTAACGGGAATTAATGACATCAGCCAAGCTCTAAATCCTGGCCCACCCAGCTGTGACCTTCTCCTGAAAAAAAACCCCTTTTCCTGGGATCTGGGCTGGATCAGCAGGATCCGTGTGGAACGAGAGGATGCCTGGAATGAAGCAGAACTCAGGACAGGGAATATCCAGGCCTGGATAAGCCGGAGGAGGAGAATCCCAGTTTTTCCAAAGCCTTGGAGGAGCTCCGTGTGCCGGCTGCCTCATTCCAGAGGTGGAAGCGGCAGTGCCCGGAGCCTCCTGGAGCCACTGGAATCAATTAGCCCCAATTAACTTGGAAAAACTCACTGGGAGCTGAACTGGGAGAGCTGGAAAAGGTAGGGATTGGATGGGAAAGCTGTGGGAAGGTGCCTGGAGCTGGGAGGATCCCGAGAATCTGGCGCTGCTGATGGCTGGATCCAGATTTTCCGTGCTGTGGTCAATCCCAGCATCTCCCAAATCCCAAGTGCGGCTCAGGAGGAGCCTGGAAATGCTGGGAAAGGGGCTGGGAGTGGGGAAAGCTGGGGGAGCCCCTCATCCAAAAGCAGGAATGCTGGGGGCTCAGCTCTGGATGGGGTGGGAATTTTGGGGAATTTTGGGAATTTGCAGCACTGCTGGTCCTGCCAAACATGGGATAATTCCCTTCCCTGAGGGAATTCCTCAAAAAATTCTGGCTCCACCAGGACAGCCCAGCAATCCCGAAGCCCGGCTTTGGGAAGACTGGGGAGGATTTGATTCCATTTGGGATCCAAACGAAGGCAGTGACAGATCCCAGGGATTTTGTGCCTCGGGTTCAGCTTGGAATCTTTGCTGGGATCCCAACTGGATTTGCTTTCCTGGAGAGAGCTTTGTTGGAGACCTGCACGGAGAACATCCATGATCCCGCTGCAGATCCCGGCAAATGGGGTGCTCCGCACCCGGAAAGAGTTCCCAGAGTTCCGATCTCCTGCTGGCACCGGGATCCGGGAGCTGTGTCCCGGCCTCCTCCAGTTGGAGCTGCTTCTCCATCGGCACCCGAGATCCCTGAATTCCCAGCAGCACCAGAGATCCCTGAATTCCCAGCAGCATCCCTGCATCCCTCACAGCATCAGAGATCCCGGAATTCCCAGCAGCACCAGAGGTCTGGATTGGTCCCTGTGCCCTCTGGAATGTGTCTCCCACAGCCCAGGACGATCCCCACGGGAAGGCCGGCGGGAATGCTCCGGCGGGACTGGATCCCGGCTGCCCCATTCCCAGGCAATCCCATTCCCAGGCTGCCCCACTCCCAGAGCTGTGGAGCAGAGTCCCGGCTGCCAGGAGTGGGAATTCCCCACCCGCGGCGTGTCCCGGGATATGGGAAGAGCGGATCCCGCTGGATGCGGCCTCGTGGAGCGGAGAATCCTTGGAGCGGAGAATTCCTGGAGGCGGCAGCAGCTCGGGCTCCCTCTCCTGGCGCTGCCGGGAGGGAATCGCTGCGGAAATCCTTGGGAATGGGAATGTGACGGGAGCGCGCGCGTGGCACGAGGAGAGCGCGCATCCCTTGGGGTGAGTGGAATTCCATGGAAATTCAGGATCAGGGATCTGAGCCGGGATAAGGAACAAAACCATTCCCAAAATCCGCTTTGGGGGTTCCCGTTCTCCCCCCATCGCCGCATCTGGAGCCCAGCGTGGACAATTTTCCATCCTTCCTCATCCCATCCCTGCGCTTATCCCGGAATTTCCTTTCCTGGCGCTGCCGGGCTGGATGCGAGCAATTAAATCATAGGGGAAATTGGAGCCTGGGAATGCGGGAAGAGCGGAGCGGCCGCGGCCAGGGATTGGGATCAGCACTGGACTTCACCCGGCTCAGGGAAATCTCCTGGGAAAAATCTCATCCAGCCCATCCCAAATCCAAGGATGGAGAGGCTTCCTCAGCTCCCTCCTCATTCCTTGGCTTCCCGAGCTCCAAGAATGAGCTTAACGCTTCCTTGGATGAAAATCTTGGGAAGACCCAACCCACGGCACCGGGATGGGCTTGGGGACATGGAAGAAGCTGCTGGGACACGGAATTCCTGGAAAATCCTGGAGCTGGGATGCAGGGCTGGGATGGATTCCCTCCAGGGATGCAGCTCCAGCCCCAAATCTCCAGCTCCAGGGGTGTCCAGATGGATGGGAGATGGAAACTGGCTGGGAGATGGGAACGCTCCAGGTTTGGGAATGGCTGGGGAATG
>NW_024581133.1:11804042-11826383 GCF_017639235.1 Corvus kubaryi | reverse complement strand
GGAATGGCTGGGAGATGGGAACGCTCCAGGTTTGGGAATGGCTGGGGGATGGGAATGCTCCAGGTTTGGGAATGGCTGGGATCTGTCAGCACCGGAGCGCTGCAGGGACTGACCGTGACCCACCCAGCCATCGGATGCGGTGATCCCAATCTTTCCGTTGGACATGGTGATCCCAATCTTTCCATGACACAGAGTTTTCCCAATCTTTCCATGGGACACGGTTGTCCCAGTCTTTCAGACACAATCCCAATCTTTCCATCGGACGTGGTGATCCCAATCTTTCGTGGAGTTCCCGTAGCCCCCACGATCCCAATCCCCAGGGACAGGTGGGACCATTCCAGGTGCTCCAGGTTTTCCTCAGCGCCAGCATTCCCTCTGAAATTACAGATTGTCGATCCTCCTTGGCAAAACCTGATCCTTAGGGAAAACCCCCGGAGCTGCCGCCATGGCCCAGCCAGGGATTCCAGTTCCGGGACATTCCCGTCGCTGCCGGAGCCGCGTGGCCAAATCCGGCACATCCCTGGCTCTGCCCACAATTGCAGAGGAACGGGAATGCCATGGATACAGCACCCGGAGTGTCCTGGAATATCCCGGAGCCGCCGCAGCCGCCAATTACCAGGAGCGGCGTGTTTGGATTCCAGAGCGGATAATTTATGGAGAAGTCAGGGCCGGGCGTTCATCCCTTTGGATGAAAGCTCCTCTGGAATAACAATACCTGGCGCCGGGAGCGCACGGACAACCCGAATCCCGGCACTGAAAGGGAGAAGATTCCATTTCCAACTGCCGGCAGCGGGAACAAACAGCTCCGTCTGCTGCCGCTTCCCTCCGCCGCCGGCATCTGCTTCCCATTATCCCTGGAAAAGATCCCGCTTTTCGCAGGGAGGGGAATTCGGAGCCACTTTTACTCATTCCGAGTATGAAGTGAATGTGGAGCACATTCCGGCGGGAGAAGGGATCGGGATGAGGCAGCTCCTCCCAGTGGGAAAGCACTTCCAAAGGCTCGGGGGAGGGAGCTGGGAGCTGAAATTCCCATCTCCAAGTGCTGCTGCCCTCGGCTTCCAATCCCCAGGTGACCACCGGGATTGGGAATCCCTGGGAATGGAATCTATGGATCAGGGGGAGAAGCTTTTCCCAGTGGAAAATCACTTCCAAAGGCCCAGGAGATGGAAGTGGGAGCTGAAATTCCCATCTCCAGGTGGTGTCTTGGCTTCCAATCCCCAGGAGACCACCAGGATTTGGGATGCCTGGGAAGTGGGGATTTGGGGGAAAAGCTCTTCCCAATGGGAAAACGCTTCCAAAGGCTTGGGAGAGAGAGAGATGGGAACTGAAACTCCCATCTCCGAGGCTTCCAATCCCCAGGTGAGCACCAGGATTGGGGATCCCTGGGAATGGGACGTGGATGAAGCATGGATTCCATCGGACGGGAAAAGCTTGGGAGAGGATGAGGGGGAAGGGAGCAAGGCAAGAGATCCAGGGAAGAGACCAGGCTGGCTGAGGCTTGGAACAGCCTGGAATGGTGGGAATTGTCCCTGCCCATGGAATGGGATGGGTTTAAGGTCCCTTCCCACCAAAGCATTCCAGGATTCTGTAAGTTTTGGTGCCTATCCCAGCTTCCTTCCTTTCTGCCCATCCGGATTTATTGTGAAGTGGGAAAGCCGAGGGATGGCGGAGGAGGAGCCTGTGGGATCCTGGGAAAGCCAGGCAGGAGAGCTTTAAATGAGGGATAAACGGGAAAATCCAAGGTGGTTACAGCATTCCCATGGGATGCAGGTGGGCCGAGGTGGGAATCTCCCCGTGGGGGTGGCTCTGCTCCATCGCCATTCCCCAAATCCAACATTTTCCCAGAATTCTCCCAACATCCTCCACGGACTCGGAGTTATGGCGATGCCTGGATTTCTCCTGCCGAATTCCTCTCTCTTTCCAGTGCTGATGGATAAAGCTTAAGGAATTGAGGGAAAAGTGGGATGGATTTTGGGATAAAACCCTGCGGCAACATCCGGGGTTACAGGGGATGTTCCCAACCCAAGCGTTTGGATCCCATGGGCTCCCTGAGCTGTGGGAGCTTCCAGGAAATTCCCAGAGTTTTCCCATCCCATCATTAATCTCCCATAGGGAGCGGCAGCCAGTGGAACGGGAATGAGGGCAGGAATCCGGCAGGAATCCCACCTGAGCCTCTGGAATTGCACTGGAAGCTCGTTCCCCATCCCTCCTTGGCCTGGCTCCGGGATGGATCTAGAATTCCATGGAAACAGAGCCTGGATTTACGGCTGCCCCATTCCCGTCTGCCGGGGGAAAGTGGAGTTTGGAAACTGCGGGATCCGGTGGCAGCTCGGAAAACAGCGGGAGTCGGGCACAGAAAAGGGCTCCTGGCAGGAATCTCAGGCTGCGGGAAGCCAGCCCAGGGAATTGAAGGAGCGTTTTCCATGCCTGGACCCTGATGTTTGATGGATGAGCTCGGACTTGGCTCCAACGGGAATTTTAAAGGGGAATCCGACACCTCTGGCCTGGCTGCTCCTTCTCCCCTCGCTCCAGGAGCATTCCCAAATTTCTGTGGGGTGACGGAGCAGGGACGGAGGCACCAGGTGGCCTCCGTGTCTCCCTGCAAGCCAAGGATTCCCACGATTCCCAGGAGTGGGAGCAGGGATTGGAAAGGGCCCTGGAGGAGCATCTGGTGGGAGACCCCCAGAGCTCCTCATCCCTGCCAGTATTCCCAAAATTTGGACCCCCTGTCTGCCAGGAGCCATCCCAGAATTCTGGGGGCAGATCCCAAGATCCATCCCAGAATTTTGGGAGCTGATCCCAGAACTCGCTGAAGATTTGGGGGGGGTCTGAATTTGGGATCCATCCCAGAATTTTGGGAGGATAATCCCAGGATCCATCCCCGAATTTTGGGAGCAGATCCCAGAACTCATCCCAGAATTTTGGGCCAGATCCCAAGATCCATCTCAGAATTTCAAGAGCAGATCCCAAGATCCATCCCAACATTTTGGGAAGCAGAACCCAGGATCCATCCCAGGGGTTCCCCCGGGCCCCTCCTCCCCTCCCGCTCTCCCCTATCCCTTTCCCAGGAATCTTTTGGGATCATCCCCATTTTTGGGGCCCCTTTGGAGCTGCAGCTGTGGCTGCATATGCAAATGAGCTCATTAAGCTGCCAGTGCTAATTAGGAGCCGTTAATTAAAGGGGTCGGAGGTGGGCCCAGGTGCTCCAGGGATTTGAGGCATCCCATAGATCCTCCGGAGCAGGAATTTAGCCTGGAAAAGCTCCGAATTTTTCTACATCTGGGGAAAGTCAATCCAGGCTGATCCATGGAGAATTCCAGGTGGGATTCTGGGGAGGTTTGTCCCGCTGGTGGCACCTGTGGTGTCACGTGAGGGAGTGAATTCCATGGAAAACTCATCCCGAAATTCCTTCTGTTCAATGAGTTTTCCTTTAAGAGCTGCCAGTGTGGGAGAGGCTGGAATTCTGCTTCCAGCTTTTTTTTTTGGACCAGTTCTCCGGAGCTCTGAGCTCAGCAGAGCCGCTGGATCGGGAATGAGGGATCCACATGCTCCGGCTTGGAGCTGCTCCCTGGTATCCAGAGGGACAAATCCCAATCCCAAATCCAGGTCTGGGGTGGGTTTTGGTGTTCCTGAGCATCCATCCTTCCCTGGAAAGTTGGAAAAGCCCCCTGGGAGCAGCATCCAGACCGGGATAAAATCCCTGCCCTCCCCCTCGGCTCTTCCTGCACCGAAATCTGGGAATTCGGGAATTGTTGTCATTCCTGCCCTGTGTTTACATTCCTGGTTTCCAGCCTCGCTCTTCCCAAACTCCCGAGGCAGCTGCATCCAAGGCCGGATGCCTCCCAAAGGTCAGGATCAAGGAGCTGCCGCGGGAGCAGCTGGAGCCTGGAAAAACCGAGCCTGGACGTGGGAAAACCTCCTGGGAATGGATCCCAAAAAGTCGGGAAGGAAGGCCGGGAAGGGGTGAGGTGGAAGCACAAAATCCTGTGGGATTTGGAGGAGCTGGCCTTGGGATCCAGGGATTTGTGGGTGCCATTCCTGCCCATGGAGAGGGATTGGAATGGGATGAGCTCCCAGCCCAAAGCATTCCATGATTCCATGACTAATTCCTGTTATCCGTAGGTTTTTCCAGGCAATCAGGGGCTTTTCCTGGATCCAGGACTCAGCCACGCTCCAGCTGGGAGGGCACGGCCAGAGCAGCCTCCTCCTTATCCAGGGTTTTTCAGGAGTCATCCAAGGATTTTCATTTGGGGAAGACACGGGATCTTCCCTTTGGGAATGGCTTATGTAATTCCCAGATCCGCATCCAGCTGAACTCACTCCCTGGGATGAAACATTCCCAGTTTTCCCTCCCACTCTGCCAGATTTTCACCCCCCTCTCTCTGAGATTTTTCCCCCCTTTTTTCCCAATCTTTCCCCCCTTCTTTTCCCAGTTTCCCCCCCTTTTTCCAAATCTTTCCCCCCCTTCTTTTCCCAGTTTTTCCCCCTTTTTTTCCCCACTTTTCCCCCCAAATTCCACCCCCCCCCCCTCAGTTTTTCCCCTCTCTCTCCCAGGTTTTCCCCCTCGTTTCCCAGCAGAGGTGGCACCTGGGCAGGGGTGACATCGAGTGGGGGGTGGCACCCAAAGAGAGGTGGCACCCAAAGAGAGGTGACACCCAAAGAGAGGTGACAGCCACATGGAGGTGGCACCCAAAGAGAGGTGACAGCCACATGGAGGTGGCACGCAGCAGAGGCGGCACCCAAGTGGAGATGGCACCAGATCAGCGGTGACACCCAGAGGAGGTGGCACCTGGGCAGGGGTGACATCGAGCTGGGGGTGACACCCAAGCAGAGGTGGCACCCAGAGGAGGTGACACCTGGCTGGGAGTGGCATCCGAGTGGAGATGGCACTGCAGGGAGGTGGCACCTGGGAAGTGGTGGCACCCACGTGGAGGTGACACCGAGCTGGGGGTTGGCAGCCACATGGAGGTGACACCTGGGCAGGGGTGACACCCAGTGGAGGTGGCACCCAAAAAGAGGTGACACCCAGTGGAGGTGACACCCAGTGGAGGTGACACCCAGTGGAGGTGGCAGCCACATGGAGGTGACACCCAAAGAGAGGTGGCACTGCAGGGAGGTGACACCCAGTGGAGGTGACACCCAGCAGAGGTGGCCCCGAGCTGAGGGCGGCACCATCCCGGTGGAGGTGCCAGCCCCGGCGGTGCCACCGGTGTCCCCTTGAAGCCAACCCCACCAAGGTGTGATCCCACCGGGAGAGGCCCAGCATTCCCGGTCGCAATTCCCGGCTGGAAGCCGCTCGCTAAAGGGTGCCGCGGCCGGAGGAGGCTGTTCCCATTCCCAACCTTTCCCGCTGTCCCTCCTCCCAGTTTCCCTCGTCCCTCCCACTCCCTCCCAATGCTCGCCCGCTGTCAGGGAGCCGGGAAAAGCTTGGGATAAGGGAAGGGATTTGGGATAGGAACTGCCAGTCCTGCCTCCCGCCGATGCTCGGGAGCGGGGATTGGGGCAGCCGGCGATTCCATGGCCTTTCCCAGCGGGATTCTCCTGGCCTGTTCCCTCTGCCTCCTGCCCGGTGAGTGCTCAGCCCGATCCCCAAAAAGCGGGAATCGCTTGGAAAAGCCCAGGGAGAAACCTTAATGCGGCTCTTTGGAAAAGTTTTGCCGGGAGCGGGAGGGAGCTGGGAAAGGATGGAGATCTTGGATGGGATTCCCGGCATCGGGATTTTCCCGAAGGATCCGATGTTGGGGGGGGAAAGACACCCCCCTCCCCCCCCCAAATGAAATCCCCTTTTCCCTAAATCCAGCTTTTCTGAGGTTTGTCCTGTTGGAAAAATGGGAATGCTCGGGGTTAAAGGAGTTAGGAGCGGCTTTAGGCGGAGTTTAATTCCAGGAGCTGAGCCTGCGGCTTTTCCCCTTCTGCTCCGGGGGGGCTGGGATGGATTTTTAGGATTTTTCCCGGCTCGCTCGGGCTTTTCCTTGGAAAACGAGCCTCCCCAGCAGCGCTCATTCCCGTTTCAATCCCAGCTGGAATCGACCCGCGCTGGGAGCCACCAAAGTGGGGGGGGGGGGAAACCGGGAAAAAAAACCGGGGAAAAAGAGCTTTTCCCCAGCCGCGGCAGCGCGGCCGCCGGCTCGCGCCTGCTCCAGCTGCAAACATTCCCAAACTTCCTGCTGGAAAACGCGCCAGGACGGTTGGGGTTTTTCTGGCCGCTTTTAGGGAATTTTTTCCCTTTCTGCTGGGGGATCCTTTCAAGGGAGCCGCGGCCGAGCTGCTTTTCCTGGGATAATTGGGAACATGTGTGCCGGGATGGAGGGATTGGGGCTGCCGGCGTGGCCGCGGCTCTGGAATGGGATGCTGGAAAAATCCTGGGAGCCGGCGGAGCCCCGGGGAATTCCCCCATGGACGCGCTGCTGGTCCGTAATGGGGGGATTGTGGCAGGGGCATTTGGGAAGGTGGCGGGATTTGGGAAGGTGGCGGGATTTGGGAATGTGGCGCAGCGGGAATTGGGATGGGTGGGATGATCCCTGCGAGGGGTCTGTCCGTGGATGGTTCTGTCCGTGGGGATTCTCATTCCCAACAGTTTCTGACCCTGGATATTTCTGTATCCAGCGATTTCCAGCCTCGGGGGCTTCCATCCATGGATGTTTTTGTCCGTGGTTGTTTTTATCCCCAGGGATTTCCATTCCCATTCCCAAACGGTTCTGGCCCTGGAAGTTTCTGTATCCCAGGATTTGTGTCCCCAGGGATTTCCATCCATGGATATTTCTATCCATGGGAATTTCCATTCCCATTCCCGACTGTTTCTGCCTCTGGAAGTTTCTGTCCCTGGATATTTCTGCCCACGGTGCTTCCTGTAGCCAAGATTTTCTGCCCCTGGAAGTTTCTGTATCCTGGGATTTGTGTCCACAGGGATTTCCATCCATGGGGGTTTCTATCCATGGATATTTCTGTCCATGGATGTTCCCACAGGGTTTTCCATCCTCGAGAGTTTCTATCCATGGATGTTTCTGCCCCTGGATTTTTTTATCCACAAGGATCCCCATTCCCATTCCGGAACATTTTTGCCCCTGGAAGTTTCTGTATCCCGGGATTTATGCCCACAGGGATTCCCATCTCGGGGCTTTCTATCCGTGGATGTTTCCATCCCTGGATATTTCTCCCCATTTCCATTTGGAATTTCCATTCCCATCCTGAAGCGTTTCTGCCCCTGGAATTTCCTGTATCCAGAGGTTTCTGCCCACGGGATTTGGTGCCCACAGGCATTTCCATTCCCGGCAGTTTCTGCCCCTGGATCTTTCTCCCCATGGGAATTTCCATTCCCATCCCGGAACATTTCTGCCCCTGGATCTTCCTGCCCAGGCTGCTTCCCGGGGTATCCAGGTTTCCCGGGGTATCCAGGTTTCCCGGGGTATCCAGGTTTCCCGGTATCCAGGGATTTCTGCCCCCAGGGCTTTGTGCCTGTGGGGTGTCCGGAATGAGCCGTATCCCGGTGGGAATGGTTCCCATTCCCGGCACTCCGCAGTGCCTCCGGACCGGGACGTGTTCAGCTCCTGGTGGATTCCTTTTTCCTGCTGTTTTCCATCTGGATCCCAGCAATTTGCGGATGTTTGGGATCTCCCAGATCTCCGGGATGAGCTCAGGGTGTTGGGATGGGATGTGAATCCATGGGAAGATCTCTCTGCTCCCTGTCCTGGCTGCTTTTCCCAAGGAAATCCCGCTCCTGGCTCTCTCCATAGCCCCGGGAGAACCTCCAGGGCTCTGTTCCTGCTTTTCCATTGTTGCACGGGCTGGGAATTCCGTGGTGTCCCTGGCGATTGTCCCCTTCCAGTGACATTCCCAGCATAAATCCCATCCCGGCATGTTCCAAGGTATCCCGAAATTTCGGAGCAGCTCCGAGGCTCTGGAGCCAAAGTGGGAGAGGCCATCCAAGGAATTCTGAGCCTCTCTTGTCCATCAACATTTCCCATGGGAATGGGTGGCCCTGGGATCACAGACGTTTCCCAGGAAATCTGGGAATTCCAGGGGGATGCACTGAGATTCCATAAATTCCCGGGTTGGTTTTCCAGGGAAGGAATTGGCTCCTTGCCTTTCTGAAGAGTGGAATGGTTGTGGGGAACATCTGGAATTGGGAATTCCCAAGGATCCTTGGGAATCCTTGGGAATGCTGGGGACTTGCTTGTGGGTGGCTGCACAGTGGGTGGGGCTTTGTCCATCCAGGATTTCACCGGGAAAGATCCCATAAAACCCCCCCAAGGTCCTTGGAATTCTGAGCAACCACTTCTCCCCAGCTTCTGGATTTCCTGGAATTTTCCCGGGAAGTGCTGCCGTTATTAATTCCCGCTTGGCGTTATCCTGGAATGCCTGAGCCTCCGTTCATCCCCAGCATTCCCGGGCTCCAAATCCCAGGATTTTCCCTAATAACTGATGCCAAACTCTGGCTTGGAGATGGGAGAGCAACCGGGAGCTGCCAGCATTCCCTTGGCAAAGCGGGATTCCCAGGAATTCGAGCCCACCCTGCCCATTCCCGGAGTTTTTTCCCAAATATTCTTATCCTTTATAAAGTTTTCCTTGTTCAGCTGAATATTCCCTCTCCAGGAATTCCATCCCGAGCTCTGGCAGTGCCGGAGCCCAAGGAAAAAAGCTGGATTTTCCTGCCAATCCAATAAAAACTGGGATGTTCTTCCGGCAGCTCCCGGAATCAGAAAACTTTGGAGCAAAAGTAGCAAAATCCAGCCCCAAATTTCCATGGAAGTAGAGCCAGGCTTGGGAATCACAGGAAAGCTGCCAGGAACATTCCCAGGGTTCCTTTTTCCAGCTGGGAATCCCAAAGGGTTCAGGCAGGGAAGTTTTTCCCCCCTTTTTTCCCGGATTTTCCCCCTTTTGGGCCCGGGTTTTGCCCCTTTTCCCCCAGTTTCCCCCCCTGCTGCCGGAGCCTTTGGAATCCTCCCCATCCTGGAGATTTCCCTTCCAAGGAGTTCTTTTTATCCTGGTTTTTCTCCTGGCTCGATTTCATTCCCATTCTTCTTTCCCAAAGTTTTTCTCGTTTTCCCGAGATTTTTCCTGACAAGAATCAAAAGTTTGGATGCTCCAGAAGCTCCAAAGGAAAGGAGGAATCTGAGGCTTGGAATTCCAAGGAAATTCCAAGGAAGTTGCCCTTGGAATTCCAAGGAAAACCTGGATCTTGTAGTCCCTTCTTTGGGACAGTGACATCATTCCTGGCAGGAAAACCTCTCAGGCTCCTAAATCTCCTGGAGAACCTCTCCTGAGGTTCCCATGGAAGCTGGAGCCGGTTGGAAAATTCCCAATATTTTGGAAAATTCCCAATATTTCTTTTTTTCCGTTCTTTCCATTGGAATTTTGAGGTTCTATCCATTGCTCGGAATCTTCTCGCCCAGATTTTTTCACTTCCCTGGGTCCGTTCCCTGGGATTGGGATGCTCCAGCAGGAGCCACTCCCAGCTCTTCTCCCTGTTTTCCCAGAGATTTCCCATTCCATGGAATATTTCCCATCATTGGAGAGGTTCTGTTCCTTTTCCAGAGTTTTCATCCGGAAGCTGCAGCTCCTAAACCAAGGAGCCATGGACTGGGATTCTCCAATTTATCCGGCATTCCCATTCCCAAAAATCCTCTGCCTGGGTGCAAAATCCAGGCAAATTAAGAGGAAAACTCATCCCATCCTCTCCGACACTTCCAGATCTTGGAATTCATTGTTGGGAAAACCAAATCCCTTTCCCAAAATTCCCGCCGATTCCAGGCTGCTCTCCATGCCCTTCCTGCTTTCCCTTTCCCATCATTCCAAGCCCAATCCCAGCTTCCCTCTCTGCAGCCGGGAACCGGGAGAAGCTTTTCATTCCTTTGGGAATGTGAAACGAGGCCAACGCTCCGCAGAACTTCTCGGCTCTCCTCCCTGCTCCAGGGTTTTTTTATCCCTGCTTCCCTGCGTTGCTTCTTGGAGCACTCGGAAGTTCCTTCACCTTGGATTCCGTGGTCGGATTCCGCCATTCCCCGCTGCCAGCACTGCGAACGTTCCCGTTAGCTCGGGCATTCCCGTCTATCCAAACATTCCCAGCCTGGATTTTTCCGCGGTGCCGACCTTTCCTACTGACGGATCCCTGTAAATTCCTCCTTTCTATCCCTAGAAATTCCAACACGAGCCTCCTGTCCCTGCCCTGGAGGAGGATTCCAAGGTTTTTCTTGGAATGACGCATCCAGCAGGATGCAGGGAATCGAATCCGGGATATCCTGGTTATCCATGTCCATCCTGCCGCTCTCTCCTGGGATTTGGATCTTCCCATGGATAGCAAAGGGGCGTCTCCAGCATTCTCAAATCCAATCCTTGAGGAATTCCTGATCTCCCAATTTCCCACCTGGATCTGCTTCCAGGCAGAGGGAGGAGCTGCCAGAAAATTCCCCAAAATTTGCTCCAGGGCCAGGAAATTTCTCGGGAATTTGTCCCACGTGAGCACCAGGATCCCGGGATTGGGATGCCATGGGCAGGGAATTCTGTGGGAATGGGAATTTTCCACAGGATCCTTACGGTCCTAAGCCCAAAAATGGCCCTGTCCCAGCTGGAATTCCATCCTTAGGGAGATCCCCCTCTGGAGCTGCCTCTCCTCAGCTCCTGTTCCAACAGCGAATGGGAATCCCAGCTTTGGATCTGTGGGAAAAGCCTCGGGAATGGCCGGGCTGGGAGGCTTTGGATCCTTAGGAAAAGCCTCAGGAATGGCCGGGCTGAGGAGCTTTGGATCCTTGGGAAAAGCCTCAGGAATTCTGGGCTGGGAGGCTTTGGATCCTTAGGAAAAGCCTCAGGAATTCCGGGCTGGGAGGATTTGGATCCATGGAAAAAGCCTCGGGAATGGCCGGGCTGGGAGGCTTTGCATCCTTGGGAAAAGCTCCTTGGGAAAAGCCTCGGGAATTCTGGGATGGAGAGCGGAATTTTGGGAGGCTGCAGGTGAGGTGGGGCTGGAATACTTTGGAATTTCCATCCTGGCTGGGGTGGGAATGGGATCAAACCATCCCTGCTCCATGTCGGACGCTCCTGGAGCAATTCTGGGAGCAGCTTTCCCAGGATGGGCGAGCTTGGAAGCGCCGCTGGAATCTCCAAATCCGACCCCAAGCGGGAGCAGCGGGAGTGGGGCTGCGGTTGGAATCATTCCATGGCTGGAGCCTTCCCAAGTTCTTGCATTCCCGGTTTATCCTCTGGCCACGTGGAATTTGGGGTTTCCAGCCAAATCCTTGCCTTTTTTCCCAGGATTCGGGCATTCCTTCAACATCGACACCAAGAGGCCCCAGATTATCCCGGGATCCAGGGAAGCTTTCTTTGGATACACGGTGCAGCAGCACGACATCGGCGGGAAGAAATGGTGAGTGGGCTCCGGAAAACCGGGAATTTTGGCGGGAATTTCAGCAGGAATTGCACAGATCCACCCCAAACCTGACAATCTCCAAGAGAATTCCCAGTTTGGGGTGGCAATTGCTGTGCCAGGATGAGGCTGATCTTGGACGTGCTGCATGGAAAGGTTTTCCTTCCAAAAAGAGGAATTGCCGGTGGGAGAATGGAATATTGGGAATTTGGGAAGGGCGGGTATGGACGGGGTGTCCTGGCGGCTGCTCCAGGCGGGATCAGGATTCCTTGGAAGCTCTCAGGCTCCGCAAGAGCTGCAATTCCATCTGGAATTTGGGTGGGGCCATCCCGTTTTTTAGAGTTTCCGTGGAGGAGCTGGGACCTGGGGAAGTGCTCCATGGGGAATATCCATGGGGAATATCCATGGGGAATGTGGGATGAGCCTGGGATTGGCTCTGGTCTGGGATTTGATGCGTTTGGCTGATCCCAGGGGATCCCAGGGCTGATCCCAGAGCTGATCCCAGGGCTGATCCCAGGGCTGATCCCAGGGGGATCCCAGAGCTGATCCCAGGGGATCCCAGGGCTGATCCCTGGGGGATCCCAGGGGGATCCCAGAGCTGATCCCAGGGCTGATCCCAGAGCTGATCCCGAGGCTGATCCCAGGGCTGATCCCGAGGCTGATCCCTGGGAGATCCCAGGGGGATCCCAGGGCTGATCCCGAGGCTGATCCCAGGGCTGATCCCAGGGCTGATCCCAGAGCTGATCCCGAGGCTGATCCCAGAGCTGATCCCAGAGCTGATCCCTGGGCTGATCCCAGGGAATCCTGCCCAGATGTTGGCCAAGACCTTTGGTGCATTCCAGGAGCACATCCGGATGCTCCGAAGCCCCTGGAATTCCCTGGAATTCCGGATCTGCCCCCCAGGGGGACGAAGCCCGGCTTAATCCCATAATGAACGCAATGGATACTCCCGGAATTCCAGAATCCGACCTTTTCCGCCCTGCTGGGGGTCCCATGCCGTATCCCAAAGCTGACATTCCTGTTCCATGGAAGTTTGGGAGTTCTCTCTTTCCATGGCTCCCAGTCCTGTTTTCCACCAGAATCGGGGCTTTTTCCCAACGGGAATTGTGCATCCTATGCAAGGGGTGATGCCTTGGGATCAATGGCTCTGCATAAAAGTTGGGAATTCAGTGTTTCCCGGGATTTCCAAGCTCTCTGAGGGAAACTACTGGAAAAGCCCAATGTTGGGAATATTCCCATCCCGGTTTTATCCCTAGGAGCTGTTCCCAGCTCCATCCCAGCAGAGGGGCTGCAATTCCTGGGATATTTGGGATCTCTTATCCCATTTTTCCATGCCTCACTACTGATGGGGTGGCCAAGGGCTGGATTCCCTGGAAAACGGGAATTTTTTCCTGCTTTCCTGAGCAAGACACTGGAGCAAAGACCAGCTCTGGCTGATTTTCCCAACTTTTCCCGCCAACTTTTCCCACCAACATCCACAGGATCCACCTTTAGCTTGTCCTTCTGTTGGTTCCCTCTGCTTGGAAAAATGGAATTTTTCCAGCGGGATCCTATGGATGGACACGGACATAAAAACTCCGGACAGCGCTGTTGGAATCTGTGATTAAGCGGGAAAAAATTCCGAGGAAAAAGGTGGATGCAGCTAAAAAATGGAGGCAGCAACTCAAAGGAGAAATGTGGGAGCAACCAAAACCTCTGGAATAAAAACCATGGATGTGCAGAGGGAGCTGGATAATAATTCCAGGAGCTTGGTAAAAATTCCAGGAGCTGGATAACAATTCCAGGAGCTGGATAACAATTCCAGGAGCTGGATGATAATTCCAGGAGCTTGGTAAAAATTCCAGGAGCTGGATAACAATTCCAGGAGCTGGCGGGACACGGAAGGAACGGGAATGTTTTGAGACCCCAGTTCCTGGTGAGCATCTTCCAATCGCATCCCAAAGAATTCCCCCAAATCCACTGGAATTCAGCAGACTCCGTGGTTCTCTGAGAATCCCAGCCATGGGATCCAGCTGCCAAATTCCAAGCGTGGAATCCCAGGATTTTGGCACCTCTCCTTCAGTCTGAGCCTTTCCGTGCTGCTTTTGCCTGCTGGGAATTGTTTGGGAATGGATTCCAAGGATGTGGGGTTGGTATTTTTTTCCATAGATTCATAAGGGAATATTGGAGCGGATCCAAACAGTTCGGATTCTCCAGGTGTTTGTTTAAAGCTGGGAATTGTTCCCCCTTTTCCAAACCTTTCAAGGAACCAGCCAGCCTCACAGGTGGGGGCTGGAATTGCATCCCAGAGAGCAGCGGAAAATCCGGGAGCAAATCCATGAGGGAAGAATTCAGGTTATTCAACTCCGGGGGGGTGGGGGGGAAATTCCACGTGAATTTTTAAGGCTGGAAAAGCTCCTCCATGTGGGATTTGACTTGTGAGGGGTTTCCAGGCCTCCTTCTCCGCACTTTTTTCCCTCTTTTCCATGGAGCTGGAGGTGCCTCCTCCAGGTGGGAATGGAAAAGATGATGACAGGTGCCTGGAATTCATCCCAAAAACCACCGGAGCTCTGTGGAATTCCAGCTTCCCAGGCCTGGAGCACTCCCAGAGCAGGCAGGGAAAGGGAGACCTGGAATTGTGGGATCAGAGCATTCCCAGTGTCCAAGCTGGGGATTTTTGGGAAAAATGGGAATTCCCTGAGTTGCTGTGTTTAGGATAAAATGACCTGGAAGGAATTTTGGGATAAGGAGAGGGAATTCCTGGGAGGACGGGGGGGATTTGGGGGGATTTAAGGTTGAATCCCAAATCCAGGCAGGTTAGACGCTGTGGATGGATTTATTTGGGAAAAAGGAGCAAAGAATTCCCACAAATGTGGGATTCATATCCCTAAAAAACATGGAAGCTCCCATGGGAACAGGAGCTCTTCCCATGGAGCTCCTGGATGTTGGCGGCCAACACAACCTGGAATCTCATGGAATTTGGGGAAAACCATTCCTAGAGGTCCAAGAGCAGGGAAAAAAGGGAAAAAATTCCCTTCATCTTTCACCTCTCCCTTCCAAGTGCTTGTCCCGGTTGCTTCCCGTCATTCCAGGAGCTGTGGAATCCTGGCGAGGGGCACCCAGAGCCCCATTCCCGGAGTTTTTGGGATGCTGGATGCTTCTGGGAAGTTCTTTCCCTATCCCAAGCTTATATCCCAAAACTTCTCCCTGGGAGCACCCCAGAGCTCCTTTTCCAAGAAATCCTGGCGAGAAGCACCCAGAGCCCCATTCCCAGATTTTTTGGGATGCTGGATGCTCCTGGGGAGTTCTTTCCCTATCCCAAGCTCGTATCTCAAAGGGAAGTTCTGATCCCAAAACTCCTTTTCCAAGGAATCCTGGCGAGGGGCACCCAGAGCACCATTCCCGCGGCTGCTCCGGGCACAGACGTGACATTCCCAGTCGGACCCCGGCTGGAGAGGGGAATAAAAAGAGGGGAAAAAAAAGAGGGAGAAATCCTGCGGCTGGATTGAAAGCCAGAGTTGTGCTGATCTGGAAAAACACTTCCAGGGATCGCTGCTCCCGACTCCCGCCAGAGGTTTCTTGGCTGGAATTCTCCGTGGCTTGGCCGCCGCCCGAGCGCTCGGAATATTTGGGTGGAAGGGTAGGAAGTGCAGAGAATTCCATAATGTCTGCTCCCAGCTCTCCCTCCCAGCCCTGGGTGCAGGATCCCACCCTATCCCTGTTTTTTTGGGGGATTTTCCCTCTTTTTGGCCTCGTTTTCAAGAAAATCCTGGCTTGGTTTGGGTCATTCCAGCCCTGCTTCCAGAGGTTGCTCCGAGCTGGATTCGAACATTCCAGGGATGGGGTGGCAAGAAATCTGGGAATCTATGGTGCTTCCAAAAGGGAAGGGTTTGTTTGGGATGGAAATGGAAAACTGGGAAGAGTCGCCTGGAGAAAACTGGGATCACAGTTTTCTTGGGAATCTCCAGAGGGGAGCTGGAGATCCCACGAGAGCCTATGGATACGTGCGGATCCCGAACGGCTCCATGGAAAATTCTGGCTGATCCAAGAACCATGGGCAGGCGTCACCTGTAAACACCTCTTTAACATCCCGAAAACCAGGAAAAAATGACGCCGGGAAAAACAAGAATGTGGCAATCCTGCTGCCCACGGTATTCCAGGGTTCCTCGGGCTGCCTTTGCTCCCAGAATCCGCTGTTTCCATGGATTTGGGGTCCGGTCATGGATTTGTCACTGCTGGAGCTGCAGCAGCACCGCCTGGCCCCATAGCCCAGGAAATTGGGAATAACCATTCCCGGCTGGATGAGGAGCAGCTGGAAAAGGCTGGGAGCATTTAGGTTTGGTTTTTCAAGGGAAGAGGGGAAAACCCTGGGAAGCCTTGGAAAAACAACAGCCGGGGTGATCCGGGGGATTGGGGCACGGGAATGGCAGGAAGGGACAGGGATCGGGACAGGGATCGGGACAGGGATCGGGATAGGGATTGGGATAGGGATCGGGATTGGGACAGGGACTGGGACAGAGACTGGGATAGGGACAGGGATTGGGACAGGGATTGGGATCGGGATTGGCATCGGGACAGGGATCGGGACAGGGATCAGGATTGGGATTGGGACAGGGATCGGGACAGAGACTGGGATAGGGATCGGGATTGGGACAGGGATTGGGATCGGGATTGGCATCGGGACAGGGATTGGGACAGGGATCAGAATTGGGATTGGGACAGGGATCGGGACAGGGATTGAGGAAGGGATTGGGATCAGGATCGGGATCGGGATTGGGATCAGAACAGGGATCGGGACAGGGACTGGGATTGGGATTGGGATCAGAACAGGGATCGGGACAGGGACAGGGATCGGGAAAGAGACAGGGACAGGGATTGGGAAAGGGATTGGGACAGGGATCGGGACAGGGATTGGGATGGGGACAAGGGACAGGGATTGGAATCAGGAAAGAGAGCGGGATTGGGATTGGGACAGGGATCAGGACAGGGATCGGGACAAGGCTCAAGTCCAGGATCTAGGCCTGGAATGGGATGAGCTTTAAGGTCTTTCCCACCCAAACCATTCCATAATTCCCTGATTTTGTAGGATTTGAGCCTTTCCCAGCCTGCAGATGTGGACACAACCATCCCATTCCCAGGCTGGAGAGAAAACTGGGAATCAGGACCCAGCACTGGGCTTTGCTGGAGCTCCTGGGATATTCTCACTTTTCCTCTCCTGATTTTTTTTTTTGGGATGCAAGTTAAGGATCCATCCTCAGACTGCTCGGGGCAGCCTGAGCTTTTCCTGCTTCATCCCTGTTTTATTCCCCTTTTGCTTTGCCAGGAGCAGGGAAAGGAGAGGAAGGCAAGGCAGGAATGGTTCGGTTCCGATTTTCTTCCAAAGCCTCATTTTTTCCTTCTTGGGAATCCAGGGAAAAATAGGGAGATTTGGGATCATCCCAAGGTGTGCGGAGGGGGAAAGCTTGGAAAAAGCCAGGAATGTCTCCCTTCTATGGCGGGATGCTCCAGTTGGTTTGGGATGATCGGGATTATTTGGATATTCTGGGTGATTTGGGATAACCCATCCCAAATCCCTGATTTTTTTAAAGGAGAAATCCAGGGTTTCAAGCTGCAGTTTCCAAGGAAAGGAAGAGTGGAGCAGCATCCCTAAAAACACCTTCCAAACAGCTGGAAAAGCCTTTTCCCGAGCTGCCAAGTTTCCATGAGGATTTGCCAGCTCCAGTTGATGAATCATTCCCAGTTAACTGAAAAGGGAAAACAATTCCATTGTTTTTTGGGAGACAAGAATTTCAGCTCCGGGAGCTCCACAGCCCCTTCGGATTCGTGGCAAAAGCTGGGAATGTTTGGGTTTCCTTTGAGCTCCCGGAATTGGGGAATGGCTGGGTTTGCCTCGTCATCCCGAAGGAATGATCCGACCCCCAATCCGCTGGTTTTTTGGGAATATTTAGGAGTGGGTGGTGTGATCGTGTTAATACGGGAATATCAATTAATGGAAAAGTCTCCAAGAGGATTTCTGCAGGAGGGGGGGCGCATCCAGGTGGAGCTGCTCCGAGACATTCATTACATTCCATTTATCCGAAATTCTTTGGGAATTGGGAATTACGCCAGGAGAGCCTCGTTTTCCCAGGTGCCTCCACCTTTATTCCTCCTCATCCTCAAGGTTTTTCCATCCCCCTTCCCCATCTTCCAGCTTTTCCCTCCTCTCCACATCCACACGGACAGTGTGGGAGAGCCTCAGGAAAACCAGCAAATTCCCAGAAAATCCCAGATTTCCCTGAGCTCCTGGATGCTGTCGAGGACAGCTCCAGCTGGGGACGATTTTCCCATCCCAAATCCCCACATTAACACTCAAGCCGTAAGACAGGAAGCGTTTCCATGAGAATCCTTGGATTCGGGAGCTTTTCCTTGGGTGAGCGGTTCCGCTTGGGAGCGCTGGGATCAAAGAATGCGATGTTTGTCCTTGGAGGAGCAGCATTTTTAAGGGATGACCATTCCCGGTCTAACCGGGAACATCTGTGCCGGTGGCTTTTCCAGCTGCTGGGAAGGGCCCTGTGGAACAAAAGAGCTCCTGTTTATCCGGAGATCCAGACTCGGACGGTTGCATCCATAGGATTTTTGGGAAGCTACCAAAAAAAGAATCCCATTTCTTTTGGGAGCGGGAGTTGCCAACAACTCGTGGTGCTGAGGATTTTTGGGATAGCCTGGAAGGAAGAGCCGGATTCCTCCGGTCCTGCGCTCTTCCTGCTTTGGGTTGCTGGGTCGAAGTGTTGTGGTCATGGAAAAGTGGGAAAAATGTTTGGATGGCCCAGAAATATCCGGCTGGAAGCTGGAATCCTTGCTGGGGGAATGGGATTTCGCAGCTCCCTTCTTTTGGAGAGCAGGGAAATTCCCGATGTCCACCAGAGATCCCAAGGTTCGGCTCCCGGTGTTTGGAACAGCCCCGGCTTGGAGAGAATTCCCTTTTCCAGGGTTTTCCTGGGAAAAATTCCTTCCCAACGTCCTCACCCACCACTGGAGATCCCGATGTTCGGCTCAGAGCTGTTCACAGCAATCCCAGGTTGGAGCAAATGCCCTTTTCCAGGCTTTTGGTGGGCAAAATTCCTTGTGGATCCCAGGGGGATTTGCTGGAAGTGCTCTACCAGCTCCTTGCTTTTCCTTCTGGTTCTGCTGGATCCCTGCATCCACATCCATGTCCTGGAGACGCTCTTGGAATGAAGTGGGAGGTGCCCATGGAAGGGGTTGGGATGAGATGATTCTTAAGGCCCCTTCCATCCCAAACCATTCCATGATCCTATGGAAAGGCTCCTCCACAGGCAGCCGGAAGAAGGGCCAATCCATGGGCACCGCAGCTGATTCCGAGGGATTTGGTGCCATCCTGGAGCTGGTGCCCTGCTCCTCCCTGTGCTTCCGGATGGGCTCGGAGCCCTCCCTCCCTGCCAGGAATCTGTTCCTTGCAGCTGATGGGCACCAATTCCATAATTCCCGGCGGCAGGGAGTCACATTCCCAGCTTTTTGCTGCTCCAGCGGGAAGGGAAGGAGAAGTTGTCCTTGGGACCATGACTGAGGTTGGGACACTCTCCTGCCACTCCCAACCACAAGCAGGGAATTGGGGCCGAGGAATCCTTTTTCCCAGGGGGATTCCCGTTCTCCAGGCGCTGACGGATCCGTGTTTTCCGCAGGCTGGTGGTGGGAGCTCCATATGAATCCAATGGGCAGCAGAAGACGGGAGACGTCTACAAGTGTCCGGTGCCGAGTGACGGCCACAGCAACTGCACCAAGCTCAACCTGGGTACGGCCCCTTCCCAAATCCCAAATGATCTCTGGAAGTGCTGGATGGGGTATCGGGAAGGAATTCCTCCCTGCGAGGGTGGGGAAGGACGAATGGAATTCCCAGAGAAGCTGTGGCCACCCCTGGAAGTGTCCAAGGCCACGCTGGAGCAGTCTGGGATGGTGGAAGGGGTCCCTGCCCATGGAATGGGGTGGGACGGGCTTTAGAGTTCCTTCCATCCCAAATCATTCCATGATTCCCAGTTTGCTTCCCAGGCAGACAGCAAAGGGGGAGCTCTGGCTCACGGGGAGCTGCTTTTCCCAGAGAAATGGTCGGATCAGGGATTTGGGATGCGGCTCAGTGACATTTAGGATTGACAGGGCTGCCCTGGGGGCTGTTTCTGCTTTCTGGGCTGTGCCACGGAGAAAACAGGGATGCACAGGGATGGATCAGCCACTGGCCCGGGAATACGGGATGAGGCGCTGAGCCCTCCAAGGGATTTCCTCCTCTCCCAGCCTCATTCCCCAAACAATTTTCCTTCCTTAGTTGTTCATCTAGGAAAAAACCCAATCCTCACCTCACCAACCACTTCCAAAAATGCCCCAAACCCGGAGTTCCACCGGCAGAGGCTCCTCTGGCACAACTCCCGGTCGCTCCGGAGATGCCAGGGAGTGCTCCCGATCTGCCGGGAGCTGTGCCCGATGCCACCCTCTCTCCCAAGGGCGGGTGACGCTGTCCAACGTCTCGGAGCGCAAGGACAACATGCGCCTGGGCCTGAGCCTGGCCACCAACCCCCGGGACAGCAGCTTCCTGGTGAGCAGCGGGAATGCGGGGCGGGAATGTGGGAGTGCGCGGCGGGAATGTGGGAATGTGGGAATGTGGGGTGGGAATGTGGGAATGGGCAGCGGGAATGTGGGAATGGGCAGCAGGAATGGGCAGCGGGACGTCAAGGGGTGAGAGGCTCCTCTCTGGGGGTTTTGTTTGTGTGATGGAGGGAGATCGAGGCGGGTTTAAGGGTGAGGCACGATAAAATCGAGTAAGTTATGATGAAATGAACTGAAGTAAAAATAAAGTAAAAGAATGTAAAAGAACCAAAATAAATTAAAAATAGAATGGAATGGAATGGAATGGAATGGAATGGAATGAAATAAAGTAAAAGGAAATAAAATTATGTAAAATTACATAAAGATAAATGAACTAAAGTAAAATGAAATAAAATTACATAAAACAAAATAAAATAAAATAAAGTAAAATTAAATTAAATTAATAAAAATTAAAATAAAATAAAATAAAGTAAAATGAAATGAAATGAAATGAAATAAAAAATGAAATGAAATAAAATAATGTAAAATAAAGCAAAATAAAATAAAATAAATAAAAAAGAAAGTAGAATAAAAGAAAATAAATGTAAAATAAAAAGAAAATAAAAATTAAATTAAATTAAGTTAAATTAATTAAAGTAAAATAAAATAAAATAAAATAGAAAGTAGAATAAAAGAAAATAAAAATAAAATAAAAAATAAATTAAATTCAATTAATAAAAATAAAATAAAAAAATAAAAAAGAAAATAAAAGAAAATCAAGATAAAATAAAAAGAAAATAAAAAATAAATTCAATTAATTAAAATAAAACATAAATAAAATAAATAGAAAATAAAAATAAATAAAAATATATACATAAAATAAAATAAATAGAAAATAGAAATAAAATAAAAATTAGAAAAAATACAATAAAATAAATTGAAAATAAAATAAAATAAAATAAAATAAAATAAAATAAAATTAAATTAAATAAAAGTCGGGCTTTGATGATCCTGTCGGTCCTTTCCAGCTCAGGACAATTGGTGATTCCCTCGTTATATTTCCATTACATGGATTTAACTGATTCCAAGAGCACACGATGGGTGCCGCCCTGCGCTCCTCGATCGCAGCCCTTACGGGAGCAGCTCCTGGCTGGCTCCGGCTCTGTCGGAACGCCGGGAATTACGGACACCCCCTCGCAGCGCTTCGTTTGCCCTTCCTTCGTTTCTTTGCACAGCATTTCTCGTTTATTCCCTCAGTCGCTCGTTTGCCGGGGAGTCTCCATCCCTGGAAGTGTCCGGCACCAGCTTGGGCGACTCTCGGAACACCCCGACCTCTGCAGTGTTTGCCTGCGCTTGGCCAGGGCTGGAACGCGTTCTTCCAGCTCCATTCCAACCCAACCCGTTCCATAATTCCATGATTCCCTGTTTCACGCACCGCCTCACGCGTTCCGTGGGGAAAAGCTGCCAACACATCCATGGAAAAGGGGTCGTTTTATCCCATTCCTGCTTTTTCCCGTCCCCGCCAGGCCTGCAGCCCCCTGTGGTCCCACGAGTGCGGCAGCTCCTACTACACCACGGGAATGTGCTCCCGAGTCAACTCCAACTTCCGCTTCTCCAGGACCGTGGCTCCGGCTCTGCAGAGTGAGGACCGATGATCCCAGCTCCGATCCCGGCTGCGATCCCTGCTCCAATCCCGGCTGCGATCCCTGCTCCAATCCCGGCTCCAATCCCAGCTCCAACCCCGGCTCCGATCCCTGCTCCAATCCTGGCTCCAATCCCAACTCTGATCCCTGCTCCAATCCTGACTCCAATCCCGGCTGCAATCCCTGCTCCAATCCCAGCTCCAGTCCTGGCTCCAATCCCAGCTCCAATCCCGGCTGCGATCCCAGCTCCGATCCCTGCTCCAATCCCGGCTGCGATCCCTGCTCCGATCCCAGCTCCAAACCCGGCTCCAATCCCAGCTCCTATCCCTGCTCCAATCCCAGCTCCGATCCCAGCTCCGATCCCTGCTCCAATCCCAGCTCCAATCCCAACTCTGATCCCTGCTCCAATCCCGGCTCCAATCCCGGCTCCGATCCCGGCTCCGATCCCGGCTGCGATCCCTGCTCCAATCCCAGCTCCGATGCCGGCTCCAATCCCGGCTGCAATCCCGACTCTGATCCCAGCTCCAATCCTGGCTCCAATCCCGACTCTGATCCCTGCTCCAATCCCTGCTCCAATCCCGACTCTGATCCCTGCTCCGATCCTGGCTCCAATCCCGGCTCAGATCCCAGCTCCAACCCCGGCTCCAACCCCGGCTCCAATCCCAGCTCCAATCCTGACTCCAATCCCAGCTCAGATCCCTGCTCCAATCCCAGCTCCAATCCCAGCTCCGATCCCTGCTCCAATCCCAGCTCCAGTCCCTGCTCCAGCCCCTGCTCCAATCCCAGCTC
>NW_024581133.1:11787504-11804032 GCF_017639235.1 Corvus kubaryi | reverse complement strand
AATCCCAGCTCCAGTCCCTGCTCCAGCCCCTGCTCCAATCCCAGCTCCAATCCTGGCTCCGATTCCAGCTCCAATCCCAGCTCCAATCCCAGCTCCAATCCCGGCTCCAATCCCGGCTCCAATCCCAGCTCCAATCCCAGCTCCAATCCTGACTCCAATCCCAGCTCTGATCCCAGCTCCAATCCCAGCTCCAATCCCAGCTCCGATCCCAGCTCCAATCCCAGCTCCCATCCCACCTCTGGAATCAGAGGGAATCTCTGTTCCCAACCCCAGGGAGAACACAAAGCGCTGTCAGTGCTCAGAGGAAGCGATTCCAAAGGGTTCCACACATCTGGGAATGATTTTCCTTGTGATTGACACCTTGGGAAGACAAAAACACCTTCTTCTTCCCGAGCCTGGAATCCAACATCCCGAATATTTTATCAGCAGAGCTAAGGAGGGAAATAGGGAAAGAATTCCGAGCTTGGCTGCACGAAACAAAGCCCTCACTTACTGCAAGTTAAATACCTTGGAATTTGGGAATTTGGAGCCAGGATTTTATTCTGGAGGGTTTAAATGAAGTTTCCTGGATTTCCTGGAGCTGGAAAGGATTGCCAGAAGCCTGTCCTGCTCCTGGAAGCTCCTCATCCCATGGCATGTGATTCCCCAGCTCCAGCACCCCTCTGGTGTTGGTTAATTCCCAGGGCAGAGAGATGGGCTTGGAAAAATGGGATTTTGGGGGGATTGAGGCAGGAAAGGCAGGGCCCATCACCAAATTCCCAGGGCATAAGGAGGGCCTTGGGAAAATGGGATTTTCAGGATCAAGGCAGGAAAGGCATCACCAAATTCCCAGTGTCGCTTCCCTCGTTATGTTCCAGCCCTTCCTGCAAAGGACATTTGGGATTTTAGGGAATTTTAGGAAGTGTTCGTTTAGTGGGATGCAGGGTCAGCTGCTCTCCCTGATTCCCAGGATGGGATGGAGATGGAGGCACACAGAGGATCCCAGTGATCCAGGAGTGACTCCAGTCCATGGATTCTTTAATCCATAAAGACCTAGAGGATGGAAGAGCAGCTGGTAAATCCCTGAAATCCACGATCATCCATGACTTTTCCAAGGAATGTTATAAAACATCAGCAGACTGAGACGATCCTGAGCAATTTTCCGCACTGGAAAAAGGCAGCTCCTGAAATCCCTCCTGCTCCGGCTGCAGAGCCGAGCCCTGGGGTCCCCTCTGGGGTTTTTGGCTGCCTCGGAGCTGAGGATTTCATGGGAAGGGAGGAAATGCCCGCCTTGCGTTCCATGGCAGGGCTGGGAATGACTCAGGGATCAGGAACGGCTCTGCAGGAGGAACAGAGCCGGATCCTGCTCCTCTTTGAAGTGTGGAATGGTATTAGATGGGATCAGATTCCAAAGCTGAATCCCAAATGATGCCACAGAGTGTTATTCCTAGGAAGTGATCCCATCTTCTCTCAGCGGAGCGGATTCCTGTGGCTTCTCCCCACCTTGCTGGAGCCCAAAGTTCTTCCCCAAATGATTGAAATCCCATTGTTTTCCCGATAAATCCTAAGAGGAAGTAGCTGGCTGGGAGTGAAGCCACAAACCTGCCCCTTTGCAAGAGGACTTTGACTAAATCCCTGGATTTTCCACAGGATGCCAGACCTACATGGACATCATCATCGTCCTGGATGGATCCAACAGCATTTATCCATGGGTTGAAGTCCAGCACTTCCTGATAAATATCCTGAAAAAGTTTTACATCGGTCCCGGACAGATCCAGGTAAGGCGCTGAACCGTTTGTGTCATCCCGGGGCCATTCCCAACATCCCTTTTCTCTCAATCTGCTGGAATTTGTCCAAATATTGGGATTTTTAACTCATTCAGTGGAAAAAACACTGCCATTAATATCCCTAAGTGAGCCATGGAGGGAGCACATCCCACATCCCAGTGGGAACAGGGAGGATGAAACCCTATGGAAAGACAGGCAGCTGTGAGGAGCTCTCCATCCTCTCGCTCCGAGAGATCATGGCTGGATTTAGGCAGGAATTTGGACAGGGATTTGGGCAGGAATATCCCCAGTTTTCCCAAATAATTCAGTTTGGTCCCACCTGGAGATGCTGTGGGTCCAAACTGGGACACATCTGGATCACCCCAAAACTTGGGAGCAGGGCAGGGGGGAGAGCTGTAAAATTGGGAATTATTAATGATGCGGTGGAGGGAAAACTGGAGGAAAATTCCATGAGAGATGGAATTTTCCTGGTGGCTGGTGCTTCCCGTGGTTGACAAAGCTCCTTGTGGACAGGACCTCGTTTCATTGGCATTTTTGGTGACATTCCTGTCGTTCCCAGGTGGGAGTTGTCCAGTACGGAGAGGACGTGGTCCATGAGTTCCATCTGAACGACTACAGGTCCGTGCAGGACGTGGTGGCGGCCGCCAGCCACATCGAGCAGCGAGGGGGCACCGAGACCAGGACTGCCTACGGCATTGAGTTTGCTCGGTAAAACCCCTCCCATTCCTGGTCCTATTCCCAGGAAAACCTTCAAATCCCTGGTTTTTTGCCCTTCCTTCCCTCTCCGTTTGTTTTCCCGGCTGCTTAAAAATGGGGGAACCACCAAGGTTTGGGAAAACTTCCGTTTGTGGGAAGCTTTGCAAATGGTGCTTCCCGAAGTTCTCCGTCCTCGGTTGCGGCTGGAGCAGACTCTGGAATTGTGTCCTTTTCCCGGAAGCCCTCAGGGATGAGCTCCCAGTCCCCGAATTCCACTCCAGGCACTGGAGCTCTCCTGGAAATCCCTGGAGGGTCCCCGGGAACTCAGGACAGATCCAGCTCCATCTCCTCCCTTTCCAAGGACAAATCCCTGCTCCTGCACTTCTCCTTCATCCCAACCAATATTCCTGCTGCAGATCATGGAATCATTTAGGTTGGAAAAGAGGTCTAAGATCGACTCCAGCACCGCCAAGGCCACCACTGACTGTGTCCCCAAGGGCTGCATCCATATGGTTTTTAAATCCCTCCAGGAATGGCGATTCCAGCCCTGCCCTAGTGGGCAGCTTGGGAAAGTTTTAGATGGGTCCTGGCTGGATCCAAGCAAGGTCCTGGATGATTTGTGTCACACAGAGTCCCCCGACCCTGCTCAATGTCCCTTTTCCATAAATATGCTGGAATTTGGCTCCATGTTTTGTCAAAATAGTGGGATTTTGGACGATTGGGTGAAGAAGTTTTCCCTCACAGGGGAAGAGCCCACAGGCCACGGCCAAAACTCGCTGGCCAACTCCAGATCCATTCCCTTGTCCAATTCTGCAGAATTACGGCCTCTTTCCTGCAAAAAGTGGGAACATCCACATCCGCAAGCATTTCCCGAGGGTTCCTGCACCTCCCCAAGGGGCAGCGGCCCCAAAGACCCCTCAGGGCGGGCTCGGTGGGGCAGCGGAGCCCCCACGGAGCAGCCCAGGGCATCTCTTCACTTGCAGCTCGGAAGCGTTTCGGAAAGGTGGCCGGAAAGGGGCAAAGAGAGTAATGATTGTCATCACAGATGGAGAATCCCACGACAGCCCAGACCTGGAGAAGGTGATCGAGGACAGCGAGAGGGACAACATCACCAGATACGCTGTGGCGGTGAGTGAGGGGACCTCTGGGCGGTGGAAGAAGTCCTGCAGAGCTTGGTGCTCCAGGAATCCCAAAACACCAGGACAGCCCATCCCCACTGCTCCTGGAGCATTCCAAGAGCTCCTTGTGGCTGTCCATCCCCACTGCTCCTGGAGCATTCCAAGAGCTCCTTGTGCCTGGTGCTGCTTTTGGGATGCTCAGCTCGGGATTTGGCTGCCGGAGCAGGTGCTGGGACCAGGAACAGGCAGGACCCCAAATTCCACAAGGAATGTCCAGCCTGGAGAAATCGCAGCAGTTCCTCTGTTTGTTCCCACAAAGCGGGGGCAGATCCAAGGATGAGGCTTCTCCCATATGGACACCCCAAAAGGCTTTGGGATGGTTTTATCCATCATGGAAGAACTGCCCAGAGAAGTTGTTGACCCCTCATCCCTGGAAGTGTCCAAGGCCAGGTTGGACAGGGCTTGGAGCAGCCTGGGAGAGAGGAAGGTGTCCCTGCCCATGGAATGGGATGAGCTTTAAGCTCCTTTCCCACCCAAGCCATCTGGGAATTCTAATTCCATGAAAACCCCTGAGCCTTGTGTTTTATTCCCAACCAGGTCTTGGGTTATTACAACAGGAGAGGAATCAACCCTGAGGCCTTTCTGAACGAGATCAAGTTCATCGCCAGCGACCCCGACGACAAACACTTCTTCAACGTCACCGATGAGGCGGCGCTCAAGGACATCGTGGATGCTCTGGGAGAAAGGATTTTCAGCCTGGAAGGTGAGGGATGCTCCTACCCGGCACATCCCAGGCTGGGAATGCGCTGCTGATCCTTTGTTTGCCCGACTTGGACGTGGCTTCTGTCCTGAGCCTAAAATCCCACTTGGAAGATCTTCAGGTTTGAGGAAATGTCTTTATTTGGAGTGGTTGCATCCCTTGGATATCGGGAGCAGAGATGCATTTTCCAAAGGACACACCTCATTCCTGCCACCGGAATTCTGGTGGCTTTGATTTTTCTTTTTATAGAAAACCTTGGAAATCTGGTATGGGGGGAATTTGGGTGCCAGTGTCTTCCTCATCCATCAAAATTCCAGGGTTACAAACAGGAAAACCCACACACAGGGGTGCCAGACATCAGGAGATTATGGAAATAATGTTGGAATTTTGGCTTTATTGGCTGAAGTGAAATATCAGGAAATATTTCTGTCTTAAATGTCAGCTCTTGTGACAACTTTGTCCGTCTCCCAAACTAAATTTATCCGAATTTCAGAGGAAAAATGCAGCCTGGAATGAACAATTGGAACAGAAGATGGAGGGCTCGCACTGGGAATTAAACATCCTGGATTTGGGGCATTTTTGCTCAAAGCAGCTCGCAAACTCCTCACAAGTTTCCCAGTTTTCTCCATCCAGCCTGGCTCTTCCATGTGGAAGTTGCCCTGGATGAGGAGATTCCCACAGTTGGAATTACGAAGGAGCAATTTCCGAAGCTCCGTTTTTGGTGATCCCGCAGCTCTGAAAGGGGAGGAGCTGCACCCCAGCACAGCTCCCAGACCTGTTAACAGCATGAGGTTGTGGAACAGGAGGGATTTAGGGAGAAATGGGATCATCAGCAGGACCTGGAGCTGCTGGAGCAATTCCAGAGGAAGCCCCGCAGCTGCTCCGAGGGCTGGAGCCCCTCTGGAGCCAGGCTGGGAGAGCTGGGAATGTTCACCTGCAGAAGGGAAGGATCCAGGGAGAGCTCAGAGCCCCTTCCAGGGCCTAAAGGGGCTCCAGGAGAGCTGGAGAGGGACTGGGGACAAGGGATGGAGGGCCAGGACACAGGGAATGGCTTCCCACTGGGAAAGGGGATATTTAGATGGATATTGGGAAGGAATTGTTCCCTGAGAGGGTGGGGAGGGGCTGGGCTGGAATTCCTGGAGAAGCTGTGGCTGTCCCTGGATCCCTGGAAGTGTCCAGGGCCAGGCTGGCGGGGCTTGGAGCACCCTGGGATAGGGAAAGGTGTCTCTGTCCTTGGAAGGGCTGGAATGGGATGGGAACCCACCAAGGCACTGCTCAGCCCCTCCAGGAAAACAAAACTCCGTTAAACACAAATTCCCTCTTTTTTTTTTTTTAAGGAACCAACAAGAACGAGATCTCCTTTGGACTGGAAATGTCCCAGACTGGATTTTCATCCCACGTTGTGGAAGTAAGAGAGGAAATGTGGGATTTTATTGCTCCTTGCCTTGTCCTATTTATCACACCCCGCTCCAGGTGGGAGATCGGGATTTGGGATACGTTATTAGTTATGGAGTTAAATCACTGATGTGAGGACAAGGAAATGCTGCTGGATTATCCCATGGGAAGGGGAGGTGTTGGGAGACCCGAGCATTCCTTGGGATCTGCAGCAGCTCCTCCTGATGCCACAGCCCCTTGGGAAGGACGAGCTGGGATGTCCATGGAAAAAGCATTTGGGAATTTCCTGGGGAGGAAAAGCACACTGAGAAGACAAGAATAGGGTGCAAGTGTCATTCCAGCATTTTTAAAACCCTCCAGCATTCCAGGTGTGCTTGGAAGAACGGTTTCCTGGTCTGTATGGGATCGGAGGGATGGAATCACCTCTACTTGGGAAGAAATCCCATCAAACCCCTCCTGTTTTCCCACAGGACGGGATCCTGCTGGGAGCAGTGGGAGCCTACGACTGGAATGGAGCCGTCCTGAAGGAAACCAGCAGCGGGAAGGTCATTCCTTTGCGGGAATCTTACCTGCAGGAATTCCCGGAGGAGCTGAAAAATCACGGAGCGTATTTAGGTGGGAAAGCTGAACGAGACCACGGGGGAGTTTGGGATTTTATCCGTAATAATAGGAAGCACGGGATATTCCTCAGTGGGAGTGGGATCATGGGAGACCTGTGGGATGCAGCACAGGAGCATCCTCACCTGGGAAGAGCCCGGCTCCGACCCCGGAGCGCAGCACAAACGGGATTTAAATTCAGGAGCGGCTGAGCCAGCGGGTCATCTGCAGCTTTCCTTGGAATGGTTTCAAAGCGCTGATGGAATTTCATGCCTAGGCAGGAAATACCTGCTGGGTTAATCCATTCCATGTGCAGCCACTGAAGTTCTGAAATAAAAATAGCAGCCTGGATCGTGAAATGGAGCCTCTCCTTGGAGATGTGGCAGGGAGAGAGGTGGGATTCTGTGGGATCAGCACGTCCAGGCTCTTTCCGGGGAATGTGGAGAGCCCCTGGATACGTGGTTCATCCTTGGGGTGACAGCAGAGTGTCCCCCAGGCTGGGAGTCCCCGGAGCAGGGATGGCTGTGGCTCTCCCACAGGAATCCGTGTGGGAGCTCAGCCGGGCTCTCTTTCCCACTGCCTGGAGTGAGAAATCCAGGAATATTGAGGAATGCTGGTGTATCCTGCTGAGCAGCAGCCGGGGGGCTCAGGGATGGCGCTTGGTTTAGGAAGATCCCTCCAGGGGGGGCATTTTTAGGGAAAGAGGGAGCCCAGGTAAGTCTGGTGAGCAGGGAAAGGGGTCTGAAAATCCCTGGAGAAACTCAACATTTAACTGGATGTGCTTCCAGAGGATGAGATTCAGTTTCATGGTTGGCTAAACTTTGAGTTTCACAGAATCCCAGAATCCTGGAATGGTTTGGGTTGGAAGGGACCTTAAAGCTCATCCCATTCCACCTTCCCCTATCCCAGGTTTCTCCAAGCCCCATCCAACCTGGCCTGGAACATTCCAGGGATGAAGAAGCCACAGCTTCTCTGGGCACCCTGTTCCACTTCTAAGAATTTAAGTGGAATTTAAACCTGAGCCTGAAGGTTCAGGATCCTGGACCTGGTGTTGAAAACTGGGATTTAGGAGCCCCAGCTTTATATTCCTACAAAATCCCGTCTGCAGCCATGGAAGTGCCGCAGCCCAGGGAGTGATCCCAGTAGGAAAGAGGGATTGCTCTTACGCTTAGGCAGCATTATTTCCAGAAGGGGGAATGGTTTTGATGGATTCATGGCTCCTATTGGACTGGGAATGTTGACATCAAGCACCAGCAAAGCTTTTCCTGCCCAGTGTTCCCGGAGGAGCGGAGCAGCGGGAGCTGCAACTTCCCAGCACTCAGCACGTCACGAGTGTTTGTCCGACTTGATGTGAGGAATGAAATAAAACGCTCGGAAGCCTGGGAATTGCAGGAATCGGATTCACCTTCGATTAAAGAAGGATTTGCACAGGAAGTGCAAATCCAGCAGTGCCAAAACTCCCGGCACAGCTCCAGCTGTGGCAGCACCAGAGCAGCGGCTCGGAGGCACCGGGGTCCATCTGGGTGACTCTACCTTTGGAAAAATCTGGGATTTTTAGCTTCCCTCTCTGGGAAGTGGCCAGAGCTGTGTCAGCAGCCAGGGGCTAATGGAAAGCAGATCCTGGGAGCAGGCAGGGAATTCTCACTCCGTGTCCATCCCTTTCCAGGTTACACCGTCTCCTCCGTCATCTCCACCAAGCACGAGCGCATTTACGTGGCGGGAGCGCCGCGGTTCAACCACACCGGCAAAGTCATCCTGTTCAACATGCACAGCAACAGGAACCTCACCATCCACCAGGCCCTCAAGGGAGAGCAGGTAATTCCAGCCGGGAATGCTGCGCTGATTTCCCCCCAACGGAAAAATCAACCCTCTCCCTCAATTTTCCAAAGTTGGAATGGCTCGGCAGCGTCGCGCGGCCGTGGATGTCCTGGTGGTCGCTGCATCCACAGCGTGGCTGTAGCAGGGAGAGGGCTTGGAATATCCCTATGGATCCCAGGGAATGGTGGCATCATTCCCATCCCGTCCGGTCTCCTGCAGATCGGCTCCTACTACGGCAGCGAGATCAACTCCCTGGATGTGAACGGCGACGGCGTCACCGACGTCCTGCTGGTGGGAGCGCCCATGTTCTTCAGCGAGGGCAGGGAGCGGGGCAAGGTCTACGTGTACGCCCTGCAGGGGGTGAGTGGCGCCCGGGGACACGGCGGGGACGTTCGGGCGCTGCTGTGGCAGCTGCGTCCCCTTGTGGGGTCTGGCACGCCCAGCTCCCGGGGAGGTGCGCAATGGGATCTTTGCCGCGTGGGAGCACGGATGTCCCTCTGGAGAAACCATCTCCAGGCGCGTGGCCTCCTCCAAACTCGCTCCCTCCAGGGAGAGCTCAGAGCCCCTTCCAGGGCCTAAAGGGGCTCCAGGAGAGCTGGAGAGGGACTGGGGACAAGGGATGGAGGGACAGGACACAGGGGATGGCTTCCCACTGCCAGAGGGCAGGGATGGATGGGATATTGGGAAGGAATTGTTCCCTGGGAGGGCTGGCCACTCACGGGGCTCTGGGGACAGCAAGTGCCCTCCCTCCACCATGGGAATGGGGCATGTGCCACCCCTGTCCCCTGTCCTGTCCCAGCTTTCCTGCTGGGCCACCCCCAAATCTGGCTCAAAATGCAGCTCCTGAGCCAAATCCATCGGGATCCTGGGGCACGTGGGAAGGTCGTGCTCTACATCCAAGGATGTAGGGCCTGCCTGGAGCGTGGAATCCTGCACCTAAAGCAGGATTGTTTATTAGTCATGGAATTTCTTCCATAGGGTGCAAAGCAGATGTGGGGCTGGCTGGGGGCTCCAAAATCCCACATCCCTGGGAGCGCTCCCACCCCCTTCCTTGGAGAACCCCTCCCACATCACTGCACGTTTGCATGAGGGTTTCTCCTCTTTCCAGTCTTGCTGCTGATGCTTTGGGAATTGTTTTTCTTTCTTTTCCCTTTCCCCTGGCAGAACCTCTTCGTTCCCAGCGGAGCCCTCACAGATCTCCAGAGTTACCAGAATTCCCGTTTCGGCTCCTGCATCGCCGCCGTTCCCGACCTCAACCAGGACTCCTACAATGACCTGGTGGTCGGGGCCCCTCTGGAGGACGAGCACCAAGGAGCCATTTACATTTTCCTTGGATTCCAGGAGACCATCCTGAAGAAGTACAAGCAGGTGGGGCTGCCCTGTGTTCAGTTTTCCTCAGCCTTCGTGGGAATAAATGTAATTTGTCCCCATTTTAAGGAGGGATGGAGCAGGACAAATCCACACCCAGGATGGAATTGTTAATTATTACGGCCAGATATTCCCTCTTTTGAGACATCCAAGACAAAACATTGGAATTCAAGCACTGGAACAGCAGTGGTGGAGTCCCCATCCCTGCTGGGATTTAAGATGTGTGGATGTGGCACTTGGGGACATTTGTGGTGGCCTTGGCAGCGCTGGGGGATGGTTGGACTCAACAACCTTGGATGGCTTTTCCAACTTAAATTATTCCATGGAATAGCAGGAAAAAGGCTTGGAATTTGAGGCAATGTTTAGCATTGCAAGGGATCGCTACAGATTAATTAATTAATTATAAATAAATAAATAAATTGTTTATTTATTACACTTTTGATAAGTATTAAATACGCAGGGTAAATCCAATAGAAATCTTGGATGGTGTCTCGAAAGGGAAACTGCTCTCATTCCCTGGAAGATCATGTTTAGTACAACCACTTGGAATGGGGAATTTTCAGCGGTGAGGTGGAGTCAGCCTGGCAAACCCTTGGCAGGCACGGATGCTTCTGCTGGAATCCAGCCTGGATTGTTCCCATTCCTTTCCAGCGGATCGCGGCCGCTGACCTCGCTCCGGGCCTGATGTATTTTGGATGCAGCATCCACGGGCAGCTGGATCTGAACGAGGATGGACTCGTGGACTTGGCCGTGGGCTCCCTGGGGAACGCCGTGGTGCTGTGGTGAGCCAGGGATCCTTTGTGCCCTTTCCTGATTTCCTCTGCCCAAATCATGCCGACGTTTTTCCAGGGAAAACTGGTCTCCCAGCAGTCCAATCCGTCTTTCCAGAAATACTGATCTCCCAACAATCTTTCCTGAATAACCACCCCTTGTCCAGCGGGGCTGTGGGATCTCAATGCCCTCGGGCCCTAAAAAGATGCCAGAGCTGGTTTTCCGCTGAGTTTCATCCATAGTTCTCCAGAAGTTCCAAACTGATTTGTGGGGATTTGCCCGGGATCCCTCTGGTCTGATTTAATTAGAGCAATATTTTCCAATATTAATTAACGTTTGGAGAGTCCCTTGAAGCTGTTGGAACGGAGGGTGGCTGTGCCAGCTGAGATGGGTCACCCTGGGCTCTGCTTGGAGAGGGCCTTTGGTCTTCCTCAGCCTCCTGGGAAAAGGAGGGAAAAGGAGGCAAAAGGAGGGAAAAGGAGGGAAAAGGGCAAACCTGGAGCTGTGGGAGACTCCAGGATGTCCCATCCCATGCTGGATCCCATCCCATGCCCTCTCCCCACCCCGCAGGTCCCGCAGTGTGGTGCAGATCAACGCCAGCCTCTGCTTCGAGCCCTCCAAGATCAACATCTTCACCAAGGACTGCAAGCGCAACGGGAAGGAGGCCACCTGCATGAGGGCCTTCGTCTGCTTCACCGCCCTCTTCCTCTCCGCCCACTTCCAGACTGCCACCGTGGGTAAGGACAAAATCCCAATTCCTGCCTTGCTCAGGTCTCCAGCCCCGTGGGAACACCGAGCTTTTGGGATGGAAACCATCCCGGAGCTTGGTGGAGCGCACGTGTCTCTCTGCCACATCCCTCTGGTGTCACCCACGTTTGTCCCTATCCCGGCCGAGTCTCTGGGTTCTGGTGACTGTTGTGCCGAAAGAAACACCCCCGGGATAAATCCTACCTCATCCCTCACCTATTCCCTGGGCTGAGCTCTCCCAGGATTTCCCTTCCTGTGCTCCACGTGATGGGAATGTCACCCCAGCGGGACAGGAGGGAACGTGGCTGGCCCGCGTTCCGCAGGGCTCATCCATCCCTCCCACCGCAGCAGCGGGACACATCTGCTGGCCAGATGTGCATGTTGCCCTAATATCGCAGGGAATCTGTGGAGCTGGCCGGTTCTCCTATTAAACCCTTGGATGGTGCCGTGACCCCGAGTCCACCCGGCAGATTCCTGGGACTCAGCGGAGCGAAGGGAAGCAATAGTGGCTCAGCTCCTGCGGTCCGGCAGGAAACGCTGGCAAAGGAAAATTGGGATCCAAAGCCAAAGGGAAAATTCCCATCCCCCAGCACAAGAGTTTTGTTTTGTGCTGTCAAATCCAGTGTTTTTCTCCCTCCTGCTGTCCCTGTGGGATAAAAACTGAGTGGGATTTCCTTATTTATTTGATTTTACCTTTCTTTCCACTTGGAAGAGTCACCCCCTGGATGAGCCCCTCGGCTCTGGAGCCAGGCTGGGAGAGCTGAGGGTGTCCAGGCAGGAAAAGAGAAGGCTCCAAGGAGAGCTCAGAGCCCCTTCCAGGGCCTAAAGGGGCTCCAGGAGAGCTGGAGAGGGACTGGGGACAAGGCATGGAGGGACAGGACACAGGGAATGGCTTCCCACTGCCAGAGGGCAGGGATGGATGGGATACTGGGAAGGAATTCCTGGCTGGGAGGGTGGGGAGGGGCTGGGCTGGAATTCCCAGAGCAACTGTGGCTGCCCCTGGATCCCTGGAATGTCTCGGGCCAGGCTGGACAGGGCTTGGAGCAGGCTGGGATAGGGGAAGGTGTCCCTGCCCATGGCAGGGGCTGGAATGAGATGGGATTTAAGGTGTGTCCAAAACAAACCACTCTGGGATTCTGTGGTTCTCTGAAATCCCTGCTTGGTGCTGGGCTGGGAATCTCCAGTTTCTTTCCAACAGAAGTGCAGGAAGCAAAGGATCTCCATAAATCATCCAGGTGTGCTCCAACACCTCCAGAGCAGCACGTGAACGTATGAGAGGCAAAAAATTCCATCTCTGCACAGATTTTCCACAGGGTCTTGAAATAACTCCTCTCTTAAGCTCCTCGTTTGGAGAGGGGAAGCTCTTCCCAGAACGGGCTGTCAGCAGCAGGCTATAACCTGATTTCCCTGGATTCCCCTCAGCAGGGAACGGGCACTGGGGCCACTCTTTGCCCTGGGACTGGGCTGTGCGGCCCCAAGGCCTGAGCTGGGCCTGTCCTCGCAGGGCTCAGGTACAACACGACCATCGACGAGCGCCGCTACTCGCCCCGGGCACACCTGGACGACAGCGGGGACAGGACGGCACAGAGGGCGCTGGAGCTGCCGGCCGGGCGGGAGCTCTGCCACACCCTCCCCTTCCACGTCCTGGTGAGTGTGGAGCAGGACAAGGCTGCCATGTCCTCCTCAGCCAGCCCCGAGATGCATCCCTTGGTGGCTTCCTGGGGTGGGAATGAGCCTCATCCCGCTGGATTCCTTCCCGCTGGATTCCTTCCCGCTGCTTTGGTGTGGTCAGGGACGGAGCTGCCAGCACGGGCGGCTGCTGGGTCCCCAAGCAGTGACATCATCGCAGGCCCAGCTTCCACGTGCTCCGTTCCACGGGCCGTGTCCTTGGGCAGGGCGTGCGCTCCCGATCCTGGGCTCAGGTGGCTTTTCCTGCTCCAAAACCAGGAATGGCCATTTTTTCCATGGGGAATCGAGTGTCCCCATGCCAGTCCCTGGTGGTGTCCCCCTGTGCCCCTCTAAGCCAGCAGGGCCCCACCCCTGGGTGCAGTGCTGGTGAATCCCTTGCTCGCAGGGAACAGCTGATGAACAAAGCTGGCCAAACCCAAACATTCCCAGGGAATGAGGAGAGCCTTGAGCAGGCCAGGCAGGCCCGAGCTGCCAGACTGGCCCAGCCCCAAGCCCCAGCCTGAACTGCCATGAACTTTTGGGAAATTTGAGGTTGGAGCTGGAGCTGGAGCTGGAGCTCGTGATTTAGCCTAAAAAACATCTCCCTTCAGAGCATCCCTCTGCGAAGCAAAGGAAGAGCTCCTAGGGGCTTCCGGAGGGGAGGGATGGATGGGATATTGGGAAGGAATTCCTGGCCGAGAGTGTGCTGAGGCCCTGGCACAGGAATTCCCAGAGAAGCTGTGGATCCCTGGAAGTGTCCAAAGCCAGGCTGGACGGGGCTCGGAGCAATCTTGGAGCACGGGATCTGTTTTGTCCTTACATGCCAGCACAGGGTGGGGCTGCAGGACAGATCTGTGACCTTTGGGGGACACCCCGAGGTGCTGCCCACCCCAGGCAGCAGCCCTGGGCTCCTCTCCGACGTTTTCCATGTGCCACAGGACACAGCCGACTACGTAAAGCCGGTGACGTTCTCCATCGACTACGAGCTGGAGCATCCCGAGCACGGCCCGATGATGGATGATGGGTGGCCCACCTCGCTCAGGGTCTCTGTAGGTAGCAGCTGCCACCTCCCAAAGTGTCACCTTCCAAAGTGTCATCTCCCACAGTGCCACCTCCCAGGCGCCACCTCCCAAAGTGTCACCTCCCAAGTGCCACCTCCCAAAGTGTCACCTTGCAGGTGCCATCTCCCACAGTGCCACCTCCCACAGTGCCACCTCCCAAAGTGTCACCTCCCAGGTGCCATCTCCCACAGTGCCACCTCCCAGGTGCCATCTCCCAAAGTGTCACCTTGCAGGTGCCATCTCCCACAGTGCCATCTCCCAAAGTGCCACCTCCCAGGTGCCGTCTCCCAGGTGCCACCTCCCAGGTGCCACCTCCCAGAGCACCAGGGCAGATTTATCTCCGGGGGAATCGTCACCGAGCTGCTCTCGCTGTCCCCTCAGGTCCCTTTCTGGAACGGCTGCAATGAGGATGAGCACTGTGTCCCCGATCTGGTGCTGGATGCCAGGAGTGACATTCCCAGTGCCATGTGAGTGGGTGACCCAGAGGATCCTCCAAGAGTGTCACCAGCTGGGGGAGGCTCCAAAATCCAGCCCCAATCCATGCTCCATAAATTCTGTCATCACCGGTCGTTCATCCAGCATCACCACAAGGTTCATCCAAGCCCTCCATGAGGTGCTCCTTGGCATTCTGAGCCTCTTCCTCTCCATGTCTGGAATGAATCTGTGGTTTTTCAGGGAATCCACAAACTAACTAATATTTGGTGCCATGGTGATGAGATCCAGGGATACAAATCAGGAAATAACAGGGAATAACTGCAAGGCTGGCATTACCCACCTGGCAATTACGGCCTTGACTCATGGAAATAATTTCACACTGCAGCTCCGTGGTTAAGGAGCTATTAAAGGTTGTCCCTGAATCCAGAGGAGGCCCCAGAGCTGCTCTGAGGGTGGAGCCCCCCTGGAGCCAGGCTGGGAGAGCTGGGAATGTTCACCTGGAGAAGAGAAGGCTCCAGGGAGAGCTCAGAGCCCCTTCCAGGGCCTAAAGGGGCTCCAGGAGAGCTGGAGAGGGACTGGGGACAAGGCATGGAGGGACAGGACACAGGGAATGGCTTTAAGCTGAAAGAGGGATGGATGGGATATTGGGAAGGAATTGTTCCCTGAGAGGGTGTGAGGGGCTGGGATAGAATTCCCGGAGCAGCTGTGGCTGCCCCTGGATCCCTGGAAGTGTCCCAGGCCAGGTTGGACGGGGCTTGGAGCCACCTTTGCTAATGGCATGGGATCTGTTTTTTCCCTACATCCCAGCTATCCCAAGCATTCCCAATAATGTTTGAGAAAGCTTCACACCGTTGGCCAAAAATCCCAAAATTATAGACAACGGGAGGAATTCGTAATTCCTCTTTCAGCACGGCAGGACAGAGGGAGAGCAGGGATTTCCATGCACTACCCAGGGACGTAAAATCCCGGGAATGCCCCTTCTTGCAGGGAATTCTGCCGGAGGGCGCTGCGGAGGGGGGACTGCTCAGCCTTCAGCCTCTCCTTCGACGCCTCCGTCTTCGTCATCGAGAGCAGCAGGAGAAGGGTGGCCGTGGAAGCGACGCTGGAAAACCGCGGCGAGAACGCCTACAGCACCGTCCTCAACATCTCCTTCTCCAGGAACCTCCAGTTCGCCAGCCTGATCCCCAAGGTGAGGCTCCCGGGGGAGATCCAGGCCTTTCCAGAGGAGCTGCTAATCCCAGCCCGATGAGAAAGCTGCAGCCTAAAGCAGAGCCCAAATCTGGCTCCATCCCTCATAAATCAGAGCTGTTTATGGGCTCCGTTTCTAAGCACTTCCAGCTCTTTATTTTGGAAATACAAAAACGTTTGAGTTTTAAGAGCCTGAGCGAAGGTCAAACCCAGAGGAAATTATTTCCCTCTATTTTTCTCCTCCAGTCGTTTAAAAATGCTCCCCGCACATGGCCAAGTTCCTGTCAGGAATGAGTTTTTGCAGCTGAGAAATAACTCCTGGAAGTAGGGGCTGATCATGGGAATGTGGCCACAGCTCAGCACTGAGCCGGGCGATGCCACCTCTCCATGGCTTTCCCTGGATGATCCTAGAGTGTCCCATCTGCTCCTGAAAATTTCACCCCCCACGCTCACTCGATCTTGGAGCAACTCCTCCCTATTCCCAGTGAGGTTTGGGAATGTGCTGATACTGCTGAGCATTCCCTCACCCCGCCATGACTTCATCCCCGCCCGCAGATCCCATCTCCTTTGTTTTTCTCCGAGCCATGCCAAGGGAAAATTGTGGGGCTCGTTGCCCACAAAATAAGAAAAATGCATTTTTTGGAGATTATTCCAAACGAAGTGAGGGGAGCAGGGAAAATCCCCCATGTGGTGGGGAACAGAAAGCGCTGGGCAGCAGTGGCTGCAGGGAATATTTGCAGCTGGTTTTGGAAGAGTCACGGATAACGGGCTCCTGGCTGCTGCTCCTTATAAAGGAACATCCAGAGGGGATGGATATCAGTGCCATACAAATTAAAAGTTGCTGGGGCCCCAAAAAGTCCATAATTTCAGCAGATGAGTGGGAGAAGCTCCAGGCTGGTGCTGGGATATTCCAGCTCCTGGGTAGGACTTTTCCGGAGGCAGTGGTGCAAACTGAGACTCTTGTGGGATCTGACACAGGGATAAAAGCTGGAATAGCTCATGGTGAGGTGGACACCCACTTACAACCAGGCTACAACCTCTGGTAGGGCTGTGGAGGAGGCAGAGTAGGGTTGGTGTCTCTTCCCATCCCATCCCATCCCATCCCATCCCATCCCATCCCATCCCATCCCATCCCATCCC
>NW_024581133.1:11787014-11787494 GCF_017639235.1 Corvus kubaryi | reverse complement strand
CCATCCCATCCCATCCCATCCCATCCCATCCCATCCCATCCCATCCCTTCCCATCCCACCAGGGCTTTGCGATGGGCAGGAGTTTCTCCAGCCTGGCTAGAGAGATGGGAAGTTTTCCAGCAGCAGGAATGTTGGTGTTGAGGTGAGGGAGTTCCGGCTTAGCTGGTGGCCATGCAGGATAGCGGCCTTTGGTGCTTCCCAAAGACTCCTCATAGCAGAAAAATCAGGAATGCCAGGAATAATCAGGTTCATTCCTTCACTGCAGTTAAATCCATTCACTGCTGTAGATTCAGAAAGAGGATTTAAACCAGGAAGCTGGAAATGGCTTGGTAGAGATGCCCCTTTCCAGGAACATCGGTGAATGCATGGGAAGGATTCCCAGCTGCAGCGAGCAGGCTGATTGGTTGGATGGTCCATTGGTTGGGTTTTGGTTGTTGGTTGGTCATTGGTTGGTTGGTCATTGGTTGGTCATTGGTTGGT
>NW_024581133.1:11779883-11787004 GCF_017639235.1 Corvus kubaryi | reverse complement strand
ATTGGTTGTTGGTTGGTTGGTCATTGGTTGGTTGGTCATTGGTTGGTTGGTCATTGGTTGGTTGTCTCCCCAAAGCCAAGGCCCATGTTGAGCCCCTTGGGTGTTTCCCGTTTCCCGAAGCGCTGGCTCCCGGTGCTCATTCCCGATGTCCTGGACACTCCGTGTCTCGTTTCAGGACGACACGGACATCAACATCGACTGTGCCAGTGACAACAGACACCCCACGCGGAGGGTGTGCAATGTCAGCTACCCCTTCTTCCGTGCCAAGGCCAAGGTAGGACATTCCCGGCTTCCAACTGCTCCTTCACCCACGGGACACGGACCCTCTGCCCCCGGGGTCACATCTGCCACAGCTGGGTGACGCCGAACAGGATTTTAAATATAAACATTTGGTTTCTTCCCTTTTGGAGTCTGAAAGGCATCTTAGGGAAGCTGGGATGCTTGGGATCCTGCCCTGGTGCTTGGGAGAGCCCCAAAATCCAACCCAGCTCCTCCAGGTGACAGGATTTGCCTCCAGCCCTTTAGAAAAATTTAATGTCGGCTTCAAACCACTGATGGGAACTTCCCTGAGCTCGCTCCCTGCAGGATGAGGCTCCTTCCTTGCCTGAGAGGTTTTCCTTGCTCTGAGGTGCCTCTGGATCCTGCTGGGAGCCTGTCCAAACCCCCCTGGGTGGTGGCATCCTCCAAACCGGTGTTCCCAGTATTTGGGATGAGCCCAGATCCAGTTTATCATTTTTATAAGCCATAAACCCTTGGAACACATCAAATTCAGGGATAAAGTGGGGAAGGAAAAATGGGGAGATGCAGCCACTGAGGATCCACATGGAATTCCCCCTCCCCACCCCATACTCCCATGGGAAAAGGGACCAACACCAGCAGGATCCGCAGATAAAATCTCCCCAGCTCCCGTATCCATCTGAAACCTTTCCTGGATAATGATGGATGAGCCTCAGGCAGCAGGCTCGGCTTTAAAGCTCCCAAAAAATCCCAGCGGGATGCCTGTGGCTGCACGCGGAGCGCGGCTCCCCATGACCTACGGGGGCCGGGAATGCATCCTGGGCCATCAGGTACTGCTGGGCCTGCCAAGACAAAGACCGGCTGGAAATGGAATTTTGGCCCCGGAGCAGCGGGAGCTTTGATATTCCAGTCAGCTGTGGCGGCCCAGACGGTTTGAGGTCACCACAGATGTGACATTTATCACATTGATCCCATTTTATTGCTGTTGGCTCTCTCCAGCTGCCTCCCCTTCCCGCCGATCTGGGGCCTCTGCAGGGATCTGCTTCCAAAGGGAGCCGCTGCTGCTCCGATGGCAGGGAAGAACAATTCCTGCAAATCTCCTCTCTGCCTGGAAAGGCTCTGGTGGGATCAGGAACGGTGTCACCCGCAGGGTCCCGCACGGTCCCTGCTCAGCACTCGGGGTTTTATTCCCGCTGATGTTTTTCCCGATATTTTTCCCTTCTCCACAGGTCGCTTTCCGCCTGGATTTTGAATTCAGCAAGTCCGTGTTCCTGCAGAGCATGGAGATCTACATGGTTGCCAGCAGGTGTGGGGATGCTTTCTCCCTCTGGAATCACAGAATCATGGAATGGGTCAGGCTGGAAAGGACCTTATGGGCCATCCAGTCCCAGCCCTTTCCCACACCTTCCCCTATCCCAAGCTGTCCAACCTCGGGCACTTCCAGGGATCCAGGGGCAGCCACAGCTTCTCTGGGCACCCTGGCATGCTGCCAGCTTCCCTTGGGATTCCCTCCTCCAGAGCCAGAGGCTTTCTGTGGAATAACCCCATGGGGACCCAGTTGCTGTGGGTTATCCCAGCCCTGCGCTGCCAAACCTGGCTGCTTTTATTTATCTGGGGATTTAGATCCATGATTTTTCCATGCCTGTGGAAGCTGGATCTCCAGCCACTGGTGCTTTCACATCCATATTCCCACTGCAAAAAATTCCCGGGAAAAATATCTCCTGATAATTTTGCAAAACTCTCCTTACTCCCAATTCCTGCACAGTAGAGATTTCCCACAGGGAAGCGAAGTTTCTTTAATTGATTATTATTTTTAAAGGTTTTTTTTAATTTTAATTTTTTTAATCTTAATTTTTTAATTTTTAATCAAAAAAAAAATTCTAATAATTTAATTCTAATTGTTAGAGCAGGGGAGGATTCCCCTGCACCACTTTAAGCTGGTGACGCCTCCCTCCGAACCATTTCAGGGAGATTCATAAAAATCCCCGAATAAAACCCTGTTTTGACCAAAAAGCAAAAAAAGTCCAGTCTTCCCCCAAAAAATTCCCGAGGGGATTTGGCTCCTGCCTGACCCCCAGGCCCTGCTGCTGTTGCAGTGACAGCGAGGAGAAGGAGAGCACCAAGGAGGACAACTTTGTCCACCTCGACTTCCAGCTGAAGTACGAGGCCGACCTGCTCTTCACCAGGTGAGGTTTGGAATGGGATGCGGCTCTGGGGAGGTCACGGATTGGGGAATATCCCTTGGGAAAAGCAGCCGGGAGCAGCCTTCAAACAGAGCTTTCATTCGGGAATTTCTTGAGAAAGCAGGAGCTGGAGGAACCATAAAATCAGGGAGAGCTTTTGCTAAAATTCCCGAGCTGTGGAGAGCTGGATTCTCCAGATGTTTAAAGGCACAGAGTTATTAAGGAGGTGTGAGGGCGAGTTTTTATGGGAAAAAAAGGGATTTCTTGGAGGTAGTAATGGCCCTAACAGGTGCTCCCAGTGTCTGGGCCGCTGGCCATCCCACAAAAGCATCGGAGGGAAGCTCAGCTGCGGGCTGAGCGTGGAAGCAGCGGGAATTCGAGTCTGGGAGAGCCAGGGATGAAGGCAGAGATGATTCAGGAACGTGCTGATGGGAAAATCAGGGATCCCAAAGCACATTCCCTGGCAGTGCTCGCTGGAATTTTTCGGAGGTTTTTCAGCCCTTGGGCCATTTTCTATTTTTCACTCCGACACTGCAAATAAAACGCCTTTAATGTTCGGGATTTACGGGGAGCTGGGGGATTCTCCGGGTCAGAACGAAGGGAAAACTCGGAGGGAAAGAAGAGCACAGAAGATATCAAATTTGGGAACTTTGGGGTGCAAAAGGAGGGAGATAATTTTAAAGAATGTGGGGATTTGAGGCCATCGCAGGTGCTCCCGAATGGATTCCCACAGGATATTCCTGGCTCTTTTCCCGCCTTTCCAGCTGCAAAGAAAGGGATTGATTTACCTCCTGTGACACCCAAACCTCAGCCAGGGCCTTGGGTGGCTCTGCTTTATTAAAGAGGCGAGAAAAGCCTGCAAAGAAAGGGGAAATCCTGCAAAGAAAGGGGAAATCCTGCAAAGAAAGGGGAAAATCCTGCAAAGAAAGGGGAAATCCTGCAAAGAAAGGGGAAAATCCTGCAAAGAAAGGGGAAATCCTGCAAAGAAGGGGAAAATCCTACAAAGAAAGGGGAGAATTCTGGAAAGGAAGGGGAAATCCTGCAAAGAAAGGGGAAATCCTACAAAGAAAGGGAAAATCCTGGAAAGAGAGGGGAGAACCCTACAAACCCTTTTGTCACCCCTTGTCCCACAGGATGTCGAGCCTGGACTATTTCGAGATCCGATCCAACAATTCCCTGGATGGATCCAACCCCACTGGGCCCCCCTTCTACGGCACCTTCACGGTGAGCAGGAATTGGATCCCTGAGGGATTTGCCGGGATTTGGGATCTGCCCTGGGAGCCAGAATCCCCATGCCGCGATCCCGGCACATCCCAGTGCTCTTTCCCGGCAGCTGCAGAACCTGGGATTCTTCCCAGTGCGAGGGGTGACCCTAAAGCTCACCGTGCCCGTGGCCACCCACGTGGGCAACCGGCTCCTGCTGCCCACGGAATTCCGGGCGGACCAGGTAGGACGGGATTCCGGCCTGATTTGGGATGGGATTCCAGCATGGTTTGGGATGGGATTCCAGCCTGGTTTTGTTTAGGATGGGATTCCAGCATGGTTTGGGATGGGATTCCAGCATGGTTTAGGACAGGATTCCAGCCCAGTTTTGGGTATGGGATGGGATTCTGGCCTGGTTTGGGATGGGATTCCAGCATGGTTTGGGATGGGATTCCAGCCCCTTTTAGGATGGGATTCCAGCATGGTTTGGATGGATTGATCCCTCCTGCACAGGGATGGGAATGGAGGAATTCCATGGAATGTCCCTCCATCTTTTGGGAACACTGCTGTGCTCACACCTGGCTCGTGCCTGGAGATCCTTCAGCATTCTCTTGGCTGGGAACATGGAAAACCCCGAGGCCAAAGGGTTTAGTCCAAGGAATTCCCCAATCCCGACCTCTCTCCAGTGTGCAGTGAATTCCTGAGGGTCTGGGAGGCAGTGGCTGGGCCTGGGATGAACTCCAGGCTTGGGCCTGCACTGTGAGGGCTGGGAGCAGATCCCGGGGCTTCCCAAGCCCATGGAAGGAGCCTGGAATTTTTATGGATGGGATTTTTATGGACGAGGTTTTTATGGATGGGTTTGGCCTCAGCTGGGAATGTTTCTGCTGCAGCTCTGGCAGAGTCCCCGTGTCACCGGTGCCACCCTGGCACACCTGGCTGGAATCTGGGATGGGGCTCCCTGCCAGGCTGAGTTTTGCTGGGAAGAGGCACAAAACTCAGGAATTATCTCAAGTAGGATTCCAGGACTTCCTCCAGCCACATCCCACAGCGAGCCCAGCTCAATCCCAGCCCCAGCAAAGCCTGGGGGATGCTGGGGATCCCCAATTCCATTGGGATGGGAGCACAGGGAAGCGGTCACCATGATCCCTGTGTCCATGCTGGAATTCCATCAGCTTCTCCCACAGGAAAACACAACCTGCAGCATCTGGGGGAACACCACTGACTACCGGAGAACCCCGGCAGAGGAGGACCTGTCCCGCACCCCACACCTGGTATTCACCCCCACGGGGCTGGTCCTGGCTCCAGGATATCCCAAACCAGGGAAAAACCTGGAACAGGGATGGCCCATGGACATGGGAGGGGCAGGTGGATGCTGGAATTTTTTAGGGGATTTTGAAACCCTTCCATGATTTGATTTTTATTTCTCCTCTCAGCCACTGCAAATAAAACCCCATTAATACTCGGGGTTGATGGGGAGCGAGGGGATCCTCCAGCTCCCAAAGATTGGGATCGTTCTTTTCCAAGGGAAAGCTTGGAGGAAAAGAACAGCACAAAACCCAGCAAGTCTGGGAAGCTTGGGCTGAAAAAGGTTTTAAAAATTTTTAAAGAACGTGGGGATTTGGCCACGCAGGAGGACGGGAACGTGGGATTCTCCCCCACTCGGTGTGTGCCAGGGATGGATCCCGGTGGGATTCTCCCTCCTTTTCCAGCGATGATCCCACATTTCCCTCTGCAGAACCACAGCAACTCCGACGTGGTTTCCATCGACTGTGACGTGGAATTGGCGCCCAACGAGGAGCTGAACTTGCACTTGCGTGGAAATCTGTGGATGAAGTCTCTGAAAGCAGTGAGTGCTCCCACAAAAAACGGGGATTTGGGGGAGAAATCCCCCCCACACCCCGGAAGTGTGGGGATTTTCCCTCCCCCAGGAAGCCCAGGCGTGTGGGGGGTGATTTTGTTCCCAAAGCCACTTATCCCACGTGTGGGATTGTGCATCCAGCATCCCACACAGCACCTCGACGTGGATTATCGCATTCCGTAACTAATTAATCCATGCCAATTTAATTAATTTAAAACCTCCTTTTTGCTGTCATTGGGATGGATCCCATTGGGAATGGGGGCTCCTTTTCCATGTGGGATGCTCATCCTGGCCCTCTCCATGCAGCTGAAGTTCAAGGCACTGAAGCTCACCATGAACGCCGCTCTCCAGCGGCACTTCCGGAGCCCCTTCATTTTCCGAGAGGAGGATCCCAGCCGCCAGGTGAGTCCCGGACTGTGGGATCCGGAGCTTTGGGATGCTGCCACACCCTGCCCTGATCCCACTGGGAAAATCCCTGTGGATAGCAGAAGGGCTGGAGTGACCCAGGCTGAGCATCGAGGTCTGGAGAAACGCGGGGCAGCCGTGGCCGGAGCCGAGCTCCAATCCTGGAATCACCGGATTCTGCAGGGAAAACTGAGCCAAATCCTTGGTGCAGCATTCCCAAAGGAAGGGGTGCTCAGCATTCCCACCGTCCCCTTTTCCCCTCCATCCCTGCCTGGAATCTGCAGTGCTTTTTTCTCTCCTTCAGATCACTTTTGAGATCTCCAAGGCCGAGGAGTTGCAGATTCCCATCTGGATCATCCTGGGAAGCACTTTCGGAGGTCTCCTGCTCCTGGCCCTGCTCGTCCTGGCGCTCTGGAAGGTGAGCAGCCCTTAGGCTGCACCTTTTGGGGGAGTTTTGGAGACTCCATGCCTGGAGGGACCCTCCAGCTCCATGTCCAGCACCTCACGAGCCCCTCAAAGCCCCCCAAAACTCCTCCGAAATCTCCTTTTCCATATCAATTATATCCAGGGTCAACTCCCAGCTGCTCTCCCACTGAAGGCAAGCTCCTGGGATAACAGCAGGGTTGTGTTTCTCTTCCCTCCCCACAGCTCGGGTTTTTCAAGAGCGGGAGCCGCCGGCGAGAGGCGGAGCGGGAGCAGAATTCCCAAGGCATGGAGTGACACTGCCGGGGCCAGGAGCCCCTTCCCAGCTCCGGAGCCCGGGATTCCCGGGATCCCGAGGGATTTGGGGGCTGAGCTTGGCTTTGCAGCGGGATGAGCAAACACCCCTTGTGGGACAGCACCTAAAAGCCATCAAAACCCCCTCAAACCAACGGGAAATTCCCCAAAATCTCCTCCTCGGAGCTTCCAAGTGGGATTCCACGGAGGTGGCAGCAGCGGGGACGAGGGGACACCGACGTGAGGCGTCCCTGATGCGGGGCTGGAAAACTCCTGACAATAATAATAATATCCCAAAAAAACCCCATGGATTGCTCCTTCCCGTGGCGCAGCCACAGCAAATCCCGGGTTCTGCTGGCCACGGCTCTCAAACTGCCTTCGTTAAGCGGAGTAATTAAGAGGAGGTTTTAATTAGTCTGAATGCACTGAATGAAATTGTTGGGATTTCAAGCACCTTAATGCAAATCTCCGGTGTCCAGCTGTACATAATTATTCCAAAAATAGGAAGGAAAGGAGGT
>NW_024581133.1:11769589-11779783 GCF_017639235.1 Corvus kubaryi | reverse complement strand
TAATTAATTAATTAAAAGCAGTTTGATGAGTTTCGTCCCGGCAGAGCAGTTTGGGGAGCTGGTGGCCAGCGAGGGCCCCCACCTGTATCATACCTGTACATAGCTGGAGCCATGGAAATCATGGGAATCTAAGGGCAGGAATGTGTCCCTGGCATAGCAGAATTATTTATGCTAATATTAATTTTATGGAGGAAAGGGAAGCGGATGTTTCTGGATGCGGGATGAGGTTCGGGAAATACTGTCCTGGTATTTTTTAAGGATTAAAAATACGGTATTTTAAAAATTCCTGGTGTCTGTTCCCTTCCTTCCACGGGTATGAGGCGGGGCTGCTCCCATCCCTCTGGGATCAGGGGAGGAGGATGGATCCCAGACTTTTCCCATCCTTTATTTCTGTGGCATGGGCGGCTTTTCCAGGCTGTTTTGAAGGGATGCTCTCAGGTGCGATGAGAAGTCGGATGAAGCCTTTGGGAGCACCAAACTTGGTATAAAATGTGGGGAAAAACCTCCCAAAATCAGATTTCCATCCTCAGCCGGAGTGGGAATTCTGCATGTCCGAGTTTCTGATGGATCGGGAGCTCAGGGGTCCGGCTGGGGTGCAGGGATACCCCGGAGAGCCCAAACCCTGGGATTCCTGTGCCAGCTCAGGCCTGGCGGATCGCACAGCGTCCCTCCTGCCTTCCCGCATTCCCAGGATTTGGATCCCTGCAACGGAGGGAAAGAGCTGGAGAGCAGCCAGGAATGGGCAGGATGCTCCGGGAAACCCTAAATACATGTGTACATAAAAATAGATCTTTTCTAATGGATGTGCATTTATATGTAAAAATTATCTTTTTTAATATATATTATATACATATTATGTATCTTAAAATATATAAAAATATATATTTATATATATTTAATATCTCTGGTTATGTATTTTTATATATTTATATATGTATATAAATATATATTATACATAACATATATAATATATGCTACATATATAGGATATATATTATATACTATATATAATATATATAATAAAATATACATATAATAAAATACACATATAATATACATATGATATACATATTATATATAAATATAAACATATATTCTTATATATTTATATATTATATATATAATATATAATATAATATTATATATAAAATATATATTATCTATTCTATTATATATTTATTTATTTTTAATATATATTTTATATATGATATAACTAAACATATATTTTTACCAAAATATATATTCATATTTATATACATGAGTTATATATCTATGAATATATATTTTAAGATATATAGAATCTTTATATTTCATATATAATTCTTTATATTTCATGCATATTTACACACACATATTTATTTTTATATGTACATGCACACGACATTATCTATAATATATAATAAATATTATATATATGATCGTTTATGTATCTATTATCTGTAATATAATAGATGTAATCTATTTATTTAAATTATATGCCTATTTCTTTATATTAGCTATATAATTTATATTTAATTTATATATTTAATATATATAATATTTAATATAGATACTACTACTGTATGCTATATAGAGAACAAATACCCCATACTGTATGTATATATATAGAATATATATAAAACCACATAAATATACAAATATGAGTATATGTATACATATACAGGTAAGAAATAGACTAATAATGACATCTTTATATATATTAGATATAAAACTATATGCATTTACATCCATACATATAAACACATATACACACAGAGGTATATTTATGTGCTCTATAGAATATATTCTATATATATTACACAGAGTATATTACGGTATATCGAGAGATATGTATAGATATAGATATATAGATATATAGATATATAGATATATAGATATATAGATATAGGTATCGATATATAGACCTATACATAGAGCATACAGTTCTATATGTGCTATCTCGTGTGCAGATCTATAGATACATAGAGTATATAGTCCTATATATACCATCTCATGTGCATATATATAAATATATAGAGTATACAGAGTTCTATATATAACTTGTGTATATATATGTTTATGTACGATATAAACGTACATATATATTTTTTGTACTCTATATTGTATATAAAAATACATGCATATACATCCATATATATAAACATATATACACACAGAGGTATATTTATGTGCTGTATATAACATATCCTATATATTATACCGAGTATATTATAGATATAGTATATAGAGACATAAAGATGTATATAGATATATAGATATAGATATATAGATACAGAGATATAGACATAGAGATATAGATATAGTACTCTATATATCTATATATATCTCTCTATATATATCTATATATACTCTATATATATATCTATATATATAGAGTATATAGTCCTATATACACTATCTCGTGCACATATATAGATATATAAGTATATAGAGCATATAGTTCTATATATAACTGGTGTATATACATGTTTATGTACGATAAAAATGTATATATATATTTTGTACTATATATGTATATCAACAATATATATTTATATATGCTTTCTATACATGTAGTGTGTATTCATGTGTTTATATATGGATACACTACATACATATATATATATATACCTGTGTATATATGTATATTATGTGTATATGTGTATATATACATTTATCAGATGACGCATTAGGTTGTGAGTACATGCATGTGTCTGCATATATATACACATAAAATTCTTACACACCTATAAAATTATAATATATATCTATATATATATCAATTACACAGTTTGTGGAGTGTCTATATGCTTGTGTGTGAATGTGCATCTACACGTGCACACACCCAGATGTTTATATATATTTTTAGATATTTATATACATTTATAGATATTTTATGTATATGTATATTTATATGAGTCAAAGCCAGCATTTCAAGCCTTCCAGTGATCACAGCAGATGCTGTGCTGAGAGCACTCTGTGTATTTTTATATATGTGTGTGTGTATATATATATATTTTATATATACGTGATATATATATAACTCCCTGTAATAAATATAAATATAATTGTAGCTGTTTTATATATATGTGCACACGCATAGATGTATTTTATATGTATATATTTATATACATATGTCTACACCCACACTCATATATGCATTTACATTTTATATAGATTTTATATTTCTAAATTTATATATAGAAAATACATATATTATATATATTATACGTAATATATATATTATGTATATTATATAAATTATATATTATATAAATATTATATAAAATCTATATAATATGTATTTCATGTAAAATTTTATATAAAATACATAATATATAAATATAAAATCTTTGTGTATTTTATTTCTATATTTTTATACATGTATATATATGCATTTATATATATCTCTCATATATGTGTATATATATAATATATGTGTATATATATATAATATGTGTGCGTATATATATACATAAATATATATCTTTTATGTATTTTTAATATATATGTATATATATATAATTTTTATATGTAAATATTAAATATAAATATATATACTGTGATATATAATAGAACACAAGTGGATTTATATATTTAATTCCCACCCTCCTTGCCCACTCCCAGTGCCCGGCCATGCCCATCCCGCGCCATGCTGAGGCCACACCTCTCCCTACGGATCCCTGGGATCACTGCAGGACACAATTCCCACATTTCTGTGGAGCTCAGGATGCAGCTGCCCCACCTCCCGTTGGCCTGCTCAGATATTCCCAAGGAAGCAGCGGGAATGCCGGATTTCCAGGCACCTCAGGACCTTGGGAGTCCTGGCAGCAGCGAGGGTGGGGTTTGAGCACGGCTGTCCCCAGCCCCCGGGTGGCTCTGCCCCTCTGGATCCCTCGGGACAGCGGGATCGGGATTCCAAGGCCTGGCTCAGCTCCCAGCCCGGCCTGGGCTCAGCTGGGCCGGGTTTATTTCTGCCTCTCCCGGAGCTCTCCCAGCACTGATCCCACTCCATCAACAACATCCCAACCCCGGGCACCACCCAGCTCCTCCCGGCACGGGGACCTCGCTCTGTGCTTTTCCCAGGGAAAACAGCACCTGGAGGCTCCAAGGAATTTCATCAGGAGCTTTAAGTAACAGTGAGCAAGGGCAAGCTCCAATGCTTGGAAAAAAAATTCCAGATCATGGAGAAGGTCCTGGGATTCCAAAGGCTGGGATGGACTTTGCTGCATCCACAGGTATTCCCTCTCCTTTGCCAAGAGCTTTTGGTGGCACAGGGAAGGTGGCAGGACAGCATTCCATGACACCAGGCAGCAGGAATTCATTGGGAAGCAGGTAACAACGAGGGACACACCTTTCCCAGCAGCTGCTCCACCCACAGCACTTCCTCTTGGAAGTGCTTGGGAATCAACTGCCAGGAATTTCACAGCTGCTTTGGAATCCTCTCCTCAGGAAAATGACACCTCCCACTCTCCCAAACTGCTCCGACCTGGCCCTGGACAACTCCAGGGATGTGGCAGCCACAGCTTCTCTGGAGAACCTGATCCTAAACCTGATCTTAAAGCTTTTCCCTCGAAGGAGACAGCACCCAGCGCTCAGCCCTGCACAAGAATCAGGAATTCCAAGCAAATTCCACATTCAATGTTTATTTCTTTGTCATACAAATAGAAACGTGTGCCCAAATCTCGCCTGAAAGTTCTACCCGGATTGTTTTTAAAAAACCCCTACGGAACATTTGTTCATCCTGACGGTTAAAAAGCTGCGTGGGAAAGGAACAGAGGTTTCAGGAGCCTGTCCCAACAAGTGACATTTTCCTCTCGGAGCATCTGCCACTTCTCCCAAAGTTCTCAAGCAACAACGTTCCTGTACAATCACTCGCTCATCAGCAAAGAGGTTGATGAGAGGAGAATTTCATAAAAATCAGTTTTAAGAAGAGATTTTCCTACTGGAAGGAGTAAAAACCATGAAAAATCCTCGAGTCCAATTCAGGGAGGCACAGATTCCAATGCTTCTTGGAAAAGCCAGGTTCAAGGAAGACTCTCTTTGGCGACAGACTGCTCCGTTAGGAAGATCCAGCATCTGGAATCCAAGAGTGCAGTTGGACAGACTTTGAGTCAAAGAAAGGTGCGTGTTGAGCGTTGAAACAACAGAAAAAACCCAAGTTAAAAGCAGTTTGAAATGTTGGGACACACACAAACACCAACTCCCTACCCAGTTTCTAGGGATCATGCATGATGTGTGGATAGGAGCGACGGAGCTACGGAAAAACAAACGATGATTCCGGTTATTTTTGGTCAGCGTGGAAGTTTTTTGTCCATAGGCTATTCAATACTTACTGGAGCAGTGTCAGTGAAGAGCTTGGTAAGAACTGAATTCAGCCCCTCAGAGCTGCATCTCCACCTGCACTTCCTAACGGAGCGTCCCTCGCCTCCGTAGCTGCTGATAACTGCTGCTCAAAAAGGGAATTCCGAATCCAAACACAACTTTTAAAACGTTACCAACATCTTCAGCACGAACTGAAAGGCATAAAAGCACGGTGAGGTACGAGAGCAACGCACTGTTCTGGGTGTGGACAACTCCACTTTTAACCAACTCCCACAGAATTCCCAATTTTTTTTTTTCCCCCACCTCACCGCGAGGAGTTTCAATCCAATCTGCGACTCGTGAGTATCGGACACGAAACATTCGACAGGAGTTACCTGGGGGATTCTTTTTGTGTTGTTTAGAAAACCAAGAGCTAAAAAGCAATTCTTTTAATCGGAAAAAGAAAGGACCAGAATCTCAAACATCGGATTCAACGACAGGACAACGACGTGGCTTTTGCCGCCCCCGCCCTCCACCATCTCCACCCGAGAACCGCGGCCGCAGACGGAATCCAGAGGAACCCAAAACCAAAGGAATGGAGAAAAACAACTTCATGGACACGGGTGTATTCTGCTGTCGTCCCGGGATAGCACCACCACAAAAGGTTGGACACGGCCTAGTGGAACTGGACAAACTCTTCCAGAGTCCTGGGGATCTGGTTTTGGTAGCTAATGTTGTAGATCCGCACGGCGCGGGCAGCCAGGCACTTGAGACTCAGCTTCATTTGAGTTTTAAGGAGGATTTCGGACACCCCGGTGGTACTTTTATCCAGGGGGGTCTTCTTCTGCTTGTTGGTCATGTCCGTGTGGGCACCGGCCTCCACCAGGCTGATGATGATGGAGTGCAACGTCAAGAAGTCGCTGATGGGCCGGTGATACTGCACGATGATGTGCAGGGGGCTGTTGCCCTCGTTGTCCACGGCGTTGACGTCGGCGCCGCAATCCAGCAGGAGCTTGGTGACCAGGGCGTTGGGGAAGCTGCACACGTCGTTGGTGTGGAAGTCGTCCACGGGCGTGCCGGAGTTGACGGCGTGGTGCAGCAGGCTGGAGCCGTCGCGCGTGCGCGGGTCCAGGTGGATCAGGTTGTAGATCTGCTTGTTGATGCGCGACTGGTCCTCCTCGCTGCACTGCGTCTTGGTGGAGATGCACACCAGGTAGAGGAAGGTGAAGATGTTGCACTCGTAGTTGTCTGTGGCCGTGTGGATGTCGGCGTCCGGGGTGGTTTTGATGCGGGCCATGCCCTGCTCGATCTCCAGCACGCTGCAGCGCAGGACGCTCTCGATGTCCTTGGCTTTCACAGGCTCGTTCAGGTGGATCATCTGGGAGAAGACCTGAGCGAACCTCAGCAGGTCCTTGTGGGTGTTCCTGTTTCCTTTCTGCCGCAGGTGCAGCGCGTGGAGCCAGAGCTTGATGCACTGCTCGAACTCCATGTTGTCCGCGTAGACCGCGCCGCGGTAAATGATGGGGTGGGAGACGTCGATATTGTCCGAGCCCAGGATTCTCTCCCGCACTATGAGGCCTTCCATGTGAAGGGCATCCCTGTCCTGCCTAATGGACTCTAATTCCTGAGGGGTCCTGCACTCCGACCTGTTCCCGTAAGCTTCGATCTGGGGAAGCACCTCCTTCTCGATGACGTTCTCACTGTCGCGGTACCTCTCCAGCATGGCTAAATATAAATAGTGGTAAGTCTTCAGTATGTCATAGTTCTCCCTGTCGTTGGCAAACGAGGCCCCCAGAAGCTCCAGAGCTTCGATCCTGCTCCTCCTGTCGCAGTCGGCGTGAGCCAGCAGCAGCTCCACCACATCGGCCTTGCAGCTCTCGGCGGCCACTTTGAGCGGCGTCATGCCGTGCCCGTTGACCATCATGGCCGCCTTCCACTTGACCAGCTCCCTGACGATCTCCAGGTGGCCGGCCTCGGCGGCAAAGTGCAGGGCGGTGGCCCCGCAGTGGGCCTTGGCGTTGGGGTCGGCGTGCTGCTCCAGGAGGTAGCGCACCACGTCCGTGTGGCCCTTGTAGGCCGCGATCATCAGGCAGGTGTTGTCGTACTTGTTGGCGATGCTGATGTTGGCGTTGTTCTCCACCAGGTACTTCACGATGTCCAGCCGGCCATCGAAGCAGGCCGCCCGCAGCGGCGTCGAGTTGGTCACCGTGGTGTGGTTGACGTTGGCGCCATGGCTCACCAGCAGCTTGACCACCTCGAAGTGGCCGGCCCCGGCCGCGCACCACAGCGCGGTGGCCCCGTCGATGACGAAGCTGGGAACAGAACAAGGACAGGGAATTAGGGAATTTTGCTCTTCCAAAAGCATCCCACACCCAGCCACCAACAGGTATTTTACAGCCTGCCCATTCCTGGATTTCAAGGAACTCGCCGGGATCGGCACGGCCAAGGAATGAGGCTGATGGAGCACACGGAGCTCCCGAGGGAAGGAGCGCTGGAAGTTGGAGCTTCAAAGCAGCCAAAGGGTTTGGCCACCTTGAAGATCCCATTTACAAACTCCAGCCTCAGCTTAGGGAGGCCTGGGAAGAAGAGTTCTAAAATTATCACTTCAATGCCACAAAGCGACATGTTAAAGGCCAACAGAAAGCTTAAAATGGGTATTTTGACACCAAAAAACCCCCAGATTTAGACACCAGCAACAGCCCTGGCAGCAAAACTGGCTTCAAAATTTCTGATCACCTCCCCTGTTCCCTCTCCCTGAGCTGCAGATCCGCCAGCGCTTCCGTGTTCGAGATCCCACACCGGGCACCGGCCCGGCAGCCTGGTGACACAAACAGAACCTCAGGAAGAAAAGAAACCCTAGAAAAGCAGAAGTTCTGAGCTGGCTGTTCCACAGATCTGTGTCACACGGCGGCCTCGCAGACAACGGGGAAATGAGAGGACAGATCCCTCCTTTTCAGCTGATTTCATTCCCCAACCCAGTGCACCAAATAAAGGATTTGTCCTTCCCATTCCCTGTTTTTTGAAGGATTTTATGAAGAAACAGGCAGTGGTCATACACCCTCAAGGCACGCCCCAAACACACAGGAAGGACAAATATTTCCATGTGCCCAAACAGCCACATTCCCCAGAGTTAAAATATCATAAAAGTTCACCTTAAATTTCACTTTCACAGTCGTTTTTAATCAATTGGTGAAGTTCTTGTACCAAAACAGCAACAGCCGTGGCTGTTTGCAAATCCAGCACCTCCAGAGGCTCTTTAAGATTGCAGAGAGAACTCCCAGTAAGAAGTTCCTGATTTTTGTAAATGATCCCACTACAATATTTCCGTATTAAAGCAGCGGGAAAGTCAGGAGAGAGGATTTGTTAACGAGCATGAGGTGATTCGTTGGCATGCTGAGGTTCCAAGCGAAAAGCCCAAAGGCGAGGAGCTGCTGAGCCACCTTATCTGAGGCACAACCATCCCTGGGGATCACACGGGCTCTCCTCTCCTCCTCTCCACTGCATCCATTGTGCCTCAGACAACTCCTCCTTTCATCTGTGCCAGGCACGGTCTCTGGAAAACACACCCCCACCCCAGCCAGGCAAAAATCCAGCGGCAGAGCATGTGCTGCCTTTCCTCCAGCTGCATTCAGGGCAAAGCTCACCCCAGGAATTCTCATCCCGCTTCTGCTCGGGAAAAAAATTAACAGCTGGGAGGGAAAAGGAAGGAATAAAAATCAAACCACGCAGGGAAGGGGTTCTGCATGTAAAAATGTGTGAGAACCCCTCCCCGATGCCACTGTCACCTGCAGCAGCAAAAATGTCCCAGAAAAGCCACTCTGGCCCAGCAGAGCCTCTCTGGGCTGTGGTGAATATTATCCTGTCCACAGCTTCAGGTGGGGAATTCCTAAATGGAAAAGGCTCGTAAAGCGTCGGGTGGGATCTCCAACCACACGGGCATTTTTACCACAAAATCACCAAACTGTGACCTCATTATGGTCTCTAACACCCACATGATGTTCAGGTGTGGATGTAACGAATTCACTTCTAAAAACAGCAGAAAGGAGGGCCTCCCCTCTGCGCCTGGGAAAATCAGGGAACAGATCCTCCTGGAAATCTGCTGAGGCCCAGGGAGGGCAGGGAAGTGGTCACAGATCACGGAATAGCCGGGGTTGGAAGGGACCCACAAAGACCATCCAGTCACAGAATACAGAGCTGGAAGGGACCCACAAGGACCACCAGGTCACGGAATACTCTGAGTTGGGAAGAACGCACAACGGTCCATCAAGTCAGGGAATAGTCCGAGTTGGAAGAGATGCACAAGGTCCACCAAGTCACAGAAGAGCCCGAGTTGAAAGAGGGACAGAAGCACCACCAAGTCCCAGACCGCTGAGCTGGAAGGACCCCGCAAGGACCATCAGGTCACGGAACACTCCGAGCTGGAGAGGGCTCCCAAGCCGCACCAAGCCCCAGAGCAGCGCGAGCCGCAAGAGGCCCGCACGGCCCTCCCAGCCCCGCTCTCCCGGAGCGGGCTCCCCTCAGCCCAGGCCCTGCCCGCCCCGCCGTGGCCGCGCCCGGGGCTGTCCCGGCCGGGCCGCACGTACCCGTCGAAGCGGACGGTGCCGGTCTGCTGCGTGTGGACGCGGTAGTGCTCGAGCAGCAGCCGCACCACCTTGGCGTGCCCGTTGCGGGCGGCGATGATGAGCGGCGTGGAGCGCTGCCCGCCGTGCTGGCTCACGTAGCCCAGCAGGTACTTGATGTCGCTCTCGGAGCGGTTCAGCAGCAGCGCGGCCAAGGTGAGCACGCGGCCCTCGCTGGCCGCCTTGTACACGTACCCCGCCAGCCCCTCCATGGCCGCCTCCGCCTCCGCGCGGCCCCGCCGCCCGCAACGGCCCCGCTCGGGCCGGCCCGGCTCTGCCCCGGCCCGCTCCG
>NW_024581133.1:11760522-11769189 GCF_017639235.1 Corvus kubaryi | reverse complement strand
CCCTCATTCCCTGCGGATCCTCACCCCATTCCTCCCCCCGGCTCACCCTGCCCCGCGGCCGCAGGACAGCCCAGCCCCATCCCGGGTACCACCGTGGCCGGGATGCGGCGGGGTCCGGGGCATCCCCAGGGTCGGAGTCCCCCAAGGTTCCCCCACTCGGCTTTGTCCAGGACATCCCGGCTTACCTGGGTTGTTCCAGCCGATCCAGGGTTTGACAGCCTCTTCCAGGGAGCCGCAGCATTCCCAGCTCACCCAGGGTACCCCATCCTCACCCTCCAGCTCTCAGGGTTCATTGAACCGTCCCAGAATGGTTTGGGGTGGAAGGGACCCTAAAGATCCTCTCGTTCCGTGGGCAGGGACACCTTCCATGGCCTTTGGACCATGGCTCAGGCAGCCCAAGCCCGAGGCTCATCCCGCTGATCCCGTTCTGGTCTCGGCACCAGGAGAGCGATCGATCCGCTTTTCCTGGAGGGACGGGAAGGTGCTGGAGAGGTGTTTCATGGAAAGGCTCCAGCGGGGTTGGATCCGGCCTCTGCAGAGGCAGAGGATGTTCGGGGCAGGAGCTGAAGGTGATGGTGCATCCCGAGCATCCCGGTGCTGGAATTCCACCGGGCATGGCTGCATTTTTAGCACTCAGCTCAACTCCTGGGAGTTGGGATTTTGCTTCATCATGCAAAAGTTAAAAATAGTTGCACTTCGTTCAGCACTTTTCACCTTGCTGAAGAGACCAGGAAGAGTCTTCCCACAGGGACGGGTCAGGGATGGCAACAGCTCCGTGCTCCTCTGTCCTGCCTGCTCCTCAGCTTGGTTATCCCGCAGATTCCAGAGCCAGGGAAGCACAGGATAACAGCTCTGCCTCCTCCCAGAGCTGCTCCATGGCTTCGTGTCCCTCTGTCCCCTCCAGGCACGGGGCGGTGAAGGCTGAGGACACCTTCAAGACGTCCCCGTTCCACCTGGACCTGTGGTTCTACTTCACCCTGCAGAACTGGGTGCTGGATTTCGGGCGCCCCATTGCCATGGTGAGTGAGGGCACAGGGCCAGGCGGTCCCCAGGGCTGTCCCTGTCCTGGAGGAGCTGGGACCCTGTTCTGGTGTCACTGGGGCCGAGCCAGCCCCAGTCTCCTGGGAATCCTGTTCCCTGTTGTCTCTCCACACCTTTGTTTTCACACCGAAAGGGACCTGGGAGGCTCCTCCTGCCCTTCCCTGTTCCTTGCCTGGATCCCAGAGCTTCCAGCTGGAGCAGGCAGAAGTGGCCATTCCATTTAAATGGAATTTTTCTAGCTGGAAGCCAGCAGGAGGTTCAGGAAGATCCACAGCTGCAGGATCCCAAATGCCTTCCTTGGCCCCACAGCTTCCCAGCACCGGGCAGGGATAGGAGTGAAAACTTCCAGAGGGTGGTTTTTGGGAAGTTTGCTCCAAGAAGAGCTGCCCAGCTTGGTCCCTACCAGCCCCCTGAAAGTCAGCTGACCATTCCCAAGCAATCCAGATGTTCTCCCTCTCCCTGTCCCTCACCCGTAATCATGGATGTCCTGCTCTTCCCTCTCTTCTCAGATTATCCTCCCTCTGGAATGGTTTCCTCTGAACAAGCCCAGTGCTGGGGATTATTTCCACATGGCTTACAACGTTATCACACCCTTCCTGCTGCTGAAGGTAACCCTGGGAATGTTCAGGCCTTTCCCATTCCCAGTTTTGCAAAGGTTCTGAGGTTTTTAGGATGTTGCTTATTCCCAAACTCCTGCCAGCGAGGAGGAATTCCCCACTCCGGGAAGGATTTGTGATGCCACCTTTTAAAGAGCACCTGGACACCCCTCAATTTCCTGCATATCCAAAGCAAATCATTCCCCCCTGGAATTCTGGCTCCAGGAGGAGTCAGAGCCCTTCTCCCAAATGATATTTTTAGGACAACATCCATCCTTGGCTTCAAAGACAGCTGGAAGTGGAGTGGATTTTCTAAATTGTTCAGGGCTTAATTACACTTGGTCTTTGACACTGGAATTGTGGCTGGAGCTGGAATTTATCTGGCTCCAGCTGCCAACCTCTGGATCCCATAAACCATTCATGAGGTTAAGTTCCGTCAGATCATTAGGAACCTTTCCCTGTGAAACACTTAGGAGAAAGCAATTATAAATATATTTTAACCCTCATTAGCTGGGAATTGAATTATGGCCTGAGACAGAAACGATTCTCTCCCGAGATTCTGGGAGACTTTAAACGCTGCTGGAAAAATGGGAATAGCCAGGATGTGGGAGCTGGCCCTTCCCAGGCGATTTCTGCAGGCTGGGGGCTCCGTTTGCTGCCTGGGAGCTCAGCACCAAGGGCTCATCCACAGAAGAATTCCAGGAGTTATTTGGGATGCGTTTCCCTGGATGTGTCCCACCCTCCAGGACCTTGTGCTCTCCTTGGCCTCCGGTGACGTCCGTGCCGCAGTCACGGGGAAAGGGAAAGTTAAGCCTCAAAATTAAACACAAATAAGGAGCTTTTCCCTGCCTGGGGAGGGCTGCAAAGCTGATTTAGGGACGGGGGGGCCTGGCTGATCCCGATGCTGGGACAATCCCAAACCCCTGAAGCTGGGGTTGGGAGAGCTTCCCTGCTTTGCAGGCTGAGTGTGGAGCTGCTTCCTGGAATTCCTGCTCCTGTTGCAAGGCTTGTCCCAGGCCCTGAGCCAGCCTGGGATGGGGCAGGGAGAGCCCAGGACTGGAGGTGCTGCCCAAAAAGTGGCCCCAGCTGGTTTTGTGGCACCCAGCTCCTCCTGGCTGTGGGGTCAAACAGCTCATCCCGTAGGAGCTGAATGCCATTCCCTCGGGAAGAAAGTGAAAAGAGCCCCAGAACGTTCACTTGGAGAATCCCAGAGTGTCGGGAAGGGGAGGGAAGTGTGAGGACAGAGTGTGCTGGAGGCTCTCCTGCCACTGGAGGGCACATCCAACCTTCCGATCCTCTCCAGAGCTGGGAAAGCCACGGCCTTTCCTCCCTCATTTATGGGTTTTGCTCATTTATGATCAAAAAACTGCTCTGAGTGCTCTGGCAGAGGCACCAAAGCCCCAAAACTCGGCTGCCGTGTCCCCGCTGCCCCCTCCAGCCGCTCACCCCCTCCCTGTGCCTCCAGCTCATCGAGAGGTCCCCTAAAACCCTGCCCAGGTCCATGGTCTACGTCAGCATCATCACCTTCGTGATGGGCGCCAGCATCCACCTGGTGGGAGACTCGGTGAACCACCGGCTCATCTTCAGCGGGTACCAGCACCACCTGTCCGTCAGGGAGAACCCCATCATCAGGAACCTCAAGCCTGAGACCCTGGTAAGAGGCTGGGCTGGGCTGGGCTGGGCTGGGCTGGGAGGATGCAGCTGCTGAAAGGTGGAATCGCCGTGCTCGTTGCTAACCCCACGTTTAACCCCTGTGCCCTGCTGCAGATCGACTCCTTCGAGCTGCTCTACTACTACGACGAGTATTTGGGGCACTCCATGTGGTGAGTGGTTCCCAGCAAGTCCAGAGGGCCTGGGGTGGCGCAGGGGGAAGGGCAGAGCACGGCTTAAAGGGGGGAAAAACGGGAGCCAAAGCTGGCTGGGGATAAAGTTCCACTGGCCAGGGGGATTAGAGTGGATCTGGGCCCTGGAAAATCCCCTCTGGTCAGGGATATTTCTGGGATGGGGCAGCTGTAGGGCCAGAGAACAGCTGGTCCTTCCAGGGGGTGTCCAGGTGGAGAGAAGGTTCCTCTGGCTGCCACCACCCCCGGCTGTGCCCCAAACACCCTGAGACCCCAGGAAGGCCTGGCTGTGCCTTGATCCGCTGCCAGGAAATCCCAGGGCTGCTCAGAGCACAGGGAAGTCTCTCCCCATCAGGCTTTCCTGGCTGCCTTGCTGTTCCTCGAGTGCTGTGAAGGGAGAAACCCCGTTGTTCTAAAGGAAAAAAGGGCTCGGGGGGGTTTTGCTCCATGTCCTGCTGTCCTGCAGGACCCAGCATGGGGCTCCCAGAGCCAGGGAAGGGAAAAACTGGAATTGTTCAGGGTAGCACTGGAGCCCAGCATTTGCCCTGATCAGCAAACTGGGGCTTTTCCTGCCGGAGCCTGGGAGTTCTCCTGATCTGCAGGAGCACTGGGAGCAGCCAGGACAGAGGCAGCCCTCAGCAGGCCCTTTGTGTCTCAGAGCACGAGATTCCCCTGCTGCTCCATCCCCAGATGACTCCCCAGGCTCAGCACAGGAGTTGCTCTGCGTGTGGGTTGGATTTGGGGGGGGGGTTCAACCCCATTCCAGGCTCCCCCCAGCGCTGGGAATTGTTGATCCTTGCAGGTACATCCCGTTTTTCCTGATCCTCTTCATCTATTTCACCGGCTGCTTCACCCCCGTGGCAGAGCAGAGCAGGATGCCCGTGGCTGCCGTGCTCCTCATGGGGCCCAGCAGCCTCTACTACTGGTGAGTGGCTCCTGTCCCCTCTGCGTGAGGAGGGAACCCCCCAGGGACAGCCAGGAGTATCCTGGGAATACCCCCAGGAGAGCTTCTCCATTCCCCAGGGTTCCCCAGGGCTCTGCAGGGCTGGAAAATCAAATTAAACCTTATGGAAATTTGTAGCCACTTCAATCTCTGGAAGCTGGGACAGAGCCAGGGCCACCCAGGACAGAGCCAGGGCCACCCAGGACAGCGCCAGGGCCACCCAGGACAGCCCCAGAGCCACCCAGGACAGCGCCAGGGCCACCCAGGACAATCCAGGGCCACCCAGGACAGAGCCAGGGCCACCCAGGACAATCCAGGGCCACCCAGGACAATCCAGGGTCACCAGGACAACCCCAGGGCCACCCAGGACAATCCAGGGCCACCCAGCCAGATTCCTGTCCATGTCTGGGGGTTCCTGCAGCCACAGCTGCTGTTGCTGGCCCCACTGCAGTGCCGGCTCTGCTCTCGGGCCGTTCCGTGGCGGTTTTGGGGTGGTCCCCAGGTGCCTGCAGTGCTCCCACTTGTCCCAGCGGGTCGGGGGCAGTGGGGACGCCCCTGGCAGCTCCCTGGGGGTGCTCAGGCGCTGCCTCCTCTCTCTCTGCCGTGGCCTCAGGAGCGAGGCTGATCCAGTTCCCATTTCCCATTTCCAGCAGCCTCTACCCCCTGCTGAGGCAGCTTTCCCACAGGAAATTCCTTTGGGAGACTCAGAATCAGCCGGGTGATTTGGTCAGCTCCCCTGCACTTCCTTTGGATGGATCAAGGTGGATCTCTGTGGGGTTGGAGAGCCAGGAGTGCAATTCCTCCTTCCCTTGCTGCCTCCCAGGCAGGGCAGAGCAAGGGGGAATTCCCCACTCCGGGAAGGATTTGTGATGCTGCTTTTTAAAGAGCACCTGGACACACCTCATATCCAAAGCAAATCCCTTCCCCCTGGAATTCTGGCTCCAGGAGGAGTCAGAGCCCTTCTCCCAGACGGTATTTTTAGGACAACATCCATCCTTGACTTTAAAGACAGCTGGAAGTGGAGTGGATTTTCCATTCCCCAGCAGTGGATTTGGGGCTAAATGAGCACAAGATCCCCAAATTGGAGCCTGAATCCGGCTCTGGCTCTGCCTTGGAGCATCCCAGCCACAAACTGAGCCCAGCAGCTTCTCCCATCTGGGAATGCTTCCCTGTATCCATGCTCTTCCCAAGGCCACAGCTCAGGTCTTCAGTTCCTGATAAGGAATGTGAAAATAAATCAGGGAGAGGAAGCAGCACAGCTTTGTCGGGATGAGGAGCAGATCCCAGGGAAGCTGGAAATGCTGCTCTCCCTGCTCCCCCGGGGTCACCAGAGGTGCTTTTCCTCGGCAGGTACCTGGTGACAGAGGGCCAGATCTTCATCCTCTACATCTTCACCTTCTTCGCCATGATGGCTTTGGTGATGCACCAGAAGCGGAAGGGGCTGGTGCTGGACAGCAACGGGCTCTTCCTCTTCTACTCCTTCATCATCGCCCTGCTCCTCATCGCGGGCTGGGTGGGGTGGCTCTGGAATGACAAAATCCTCAGGAAGAAATATCCCGGCGTGATCTACATCCCCGAGCCCTGGGCCTTCTACACGCTGCACATGAGCAACCTCCACGCGGCCAGGGAGAGCTTCTGAGTTTTGATATTTGAGAGGGGTTTGGAAAGGGGAGGGGAGGGGGGCAATAGAACTCTAGTTTTTCTAATGTAGATTGATGTATTTCGAATAAATTCCTGACCAGCGGTAGCTGCTGTGTCATGACTCCGGGCCACGGACGGGGTTCCCAAAAAAGCCAGGGTTAATTTAACACGGTGGCTTTCCCTGGGTTTGCCCTCCCGATTCCACAGCCCAGCTCCGCGCTGGACTGCCTCAGGTCACCAAATCCCTCCTGGCTCCTGCTGAGTCCCGACATTCCCATCATCATCCCGGCCTGGAATGGGAGTGGTTTCCCGGCACGGAGCCGGAGCTGCTCCTCCCACGGGCAGGGATCCGCGCTCGGAGCTGCTCCCTGCAGCCCAGGGAGCCTCGCGGGGCTGGTCCCGCGCTGCCCCGCACAGGAACGGGGTAGGAGACGCCAATTCCCCAGAAACGGCCCCAAATCCATCAGGCAGGGGCTGAATCCAGGGATCTGTGCAGCAGCACCTTCAGCTCTTGCTCAAAAGATGAGAATTCCTCAGGATTCCTCACAAACGGCCCCAAAATCCATCAGGCAGGGAGTGAATTTCAAGGGTCGGTGCAGCAGCACCTCCAGCTCTCGCTCAGACAGGAGAATTCCTCAGAATTCCTCAAAAACGCGGCCCAAAAGGAGCATCAGGGAGGGGGTGATGCCTGGGCAGCTCCCCCTTCTCCAGCCGCGGGGATGGAGCTCCCGCAGCTCCCGCTGCATCCCCGGGACCCGCCAGCTCTGAACAATCCCTGTCAGAGCTCGCGTGACGCAGCCCCGGCGGGGGAAGGAGGAAAGCTCCCAGGGAAACACGGAATAAAAACGTGGGAGAAGCTCGGTGACTCACGGGAAGCGCTGGAGGGAGCAGCTCCATCCCAGCGGGTTTAGGGACCTTAGATGGTCACTGGGAAGGGTCCAGTCCGTGTGTGGCCAGTAAATATTTTGTCCGTGGGTCTGGCTGTCCACCGCACCTGGCTCCAGGTGCTTCATCCCCCTCTGGGTATTCAATCCTAATAAATAAAACCTCAGAGAGCTTTTAAACCTTCTCCACCTGTCCGTGAGTATTTCAGGGGCACATCCCGACCTCCATCCCCTACAAACCCTCCTGAAGATCCATAAATCCCCCTCACCCTTCCCCAGAGGCCCCAGAAAATTCCAGCGGGGCTGGATTTTCCTCCTCTCCCGGCAGCAAAGCTCAGTGTGGCTCTTTGGGATTACCAAAGCTGTGCCCAAGCAGCGCGGCCCCAAACAACCCCAAAGCCCCATCCCGAGGCTCGGGAAGATCCCTTTTCCCGGGAGGAGCAGGAGCTGCGCTGGGAGCAGCAGGCTCAGGCCCCGTAGCCATGGCAGCGGGTATTTATTACAGCCCGGCCGCCTCCGCCCGGGGCTGCCGGACTTTAGCCCTTAATCAACCGCAGAAGTGGCAGCAGCCGCCTCCGCTCCTGCCAGGAGCCCTAAACCCCGCGGATCGCCCCCAAAATCATGGTGAGTGACGCGCTGCGGGCGGAGCCGACCCTTCTCTCTGCGCCCCTAAATCAGATTTTAAAGCTGTTTGGTTTTTTTCTCTCTCCTCTTTCCTCCCCTTCCTGCTCCAGGCAAAGTTTCTGTCCCAGGATCAAATTAATGGTGAGTGCGGGTTTGTCCTGGGCCGGGGGTTAATTAGCAAGATTAAGATTGTAAATGTATAAAAATGGTATTTTCCCTCAAAAATGTCTCAGTCTGGGCTTGTTCTCCCTCACTCCCCCTCCTCCCGGCTCTCCCGGGATCTGCGTGCTCGGAAAACAGGGAAATCTCCCCAGTCCCTCTAAAATGTTGCACCGATTGCACTGGGACCAACAGAGAGGGACCGGCCCCTCCCAATCCCACAGGGACCGGGAGAAATTCCAGGTGCCCCATCCCAGTTTCTGGAGGGTTTTGGTGCCGTGGGAGCGGAGGAGGAGGAGGAGGAGGAGGAAGGAGGCGGCACAGGAGATCCAAATTCCCATCGCGACCCACCCTGGGAATGGGGATCCGCGCCGGGGGCTGGGATTGCTCCGGGAATGGCCGAAGAAAGCTGAAATAAGAGTATTATGGCAAATCTGATAATCTGCGGCTCCGCGCACGGATTGGCGAGGGGAGGAGGAGGCGGCCGGGGCAGGGGAGGCCACGGACCCCGCGGGCACCCCCGGGGCACCCCCGGAGCATCCCCGGGGCACCCACGGGGCACCCCCGGGGCACCCCGACAGCAGCGAGGGCGGGGGGCAGCGGGGACAAGGACGGGGGGTGGCACAGAACCAGGCTGATTTTCCCCGCTCAGCACCACTCGTCCGGCAGCGCCCAGCGGGACCAGGAGGGAGCCGGGAGCGCTGGGAGCGGGGTGGGAAGGGGCGTGAGAGCTCCCGGCCGTATCTAGGTCAGCTGCAAGCCGGGCTTTGCTGCTGGGAAAGTGGGAAGGCCGTGGGCGAGCGGGATGAGAGGGGGAGATGCGGGAGAGCTCGGCGTCCTCCAGCTCCAACATCTTCCGCCTCCAGCATCCTCCCCCTCCAGCATCCTCCTCCTCCTGCATCCTCCCCCTCCTGCATCCTCCCCCTCCTGCATCCTCC
>NW_024581133.1:11755561-11760512 GCF_017639235.1 Corvus kubaryi | reverse complement strand
TGCATCCTCCCCCTCCTGCATCCTCCCCCTCCTGCATCCTCCCCCTCAGTCCTCGAGGCTTTCCCTCAGCGCCCTCTCCTACCCCCTGAAGGCAGGAAAATCACTTTTCACCAACATCCTCCCGTTTCCCGCTTCCCCTCCCAGCCCTGCTTCCCAAGGCTGGAGGGCCCCAATTAGCGCCGCAATTCCCAAGGCTCGGCTTTAATTGCCCCTGGCACTTGGCGGGGTCCTCCCGCCGTGCCCATCACCCTCCTGGAAAGGAGCCACCCCCGAAGCCGACACCAGATCCCGGCTGGAGTCCTGCCAAGGCCGCCGGGCCGCGGGAGCGGGGCTCAATGGGATCTCACATGGCGTAACCGAGTTTCGGTTTTTAATTAGAGTTCAAGGAATGTTTTTCCCTGTACGACAAGAAGCAGAAAGGCAAGATCAAAGCCTCGGAGCTGCTGGCCGTGATGAGGTGCCTGGGAGCCAGCCCCACGCCAGGGGAGGTGCAGAGACACCTGCACCTGCACAGGATCGGTGAGCCACGGGCACAGCCACCAAAAACATGGATTAAGGGTGGGAAAACACGGTTTTTCTGGAGTCAGGATGCTCCAGGCACAGCCAGGAGGGAACATCTACCCAGAGCGGTTGGGATGTGCTAAATCCAGCCCACGGGTTAAAACAGTGCCATTAAAATCCCCAAAAATGTGGGAGACAAACATATTAATATGGATTTTGAGGTTGGGAAACTGTCCGGGCCAGGCAGCAGAGCGGGGAGAGCACAGAAGGATGCTCAGCTGCAGGCCTGTCGGAAAAACTCAAAGCACAAAGTCCAAGGAATTGTGAGATCGGATGCGGGGGGGGATTAAAAATTCAGGATCCAAGTTTGGAGCACAAACTGAACGAAGTTATAAATGGGATTTGAGGAGAAAAAACCCCAATTGTGGTGTGCCCTGAGCCAGACCAGGCGTGGGGAAAGGAAACCTCAAGGTCAGGGAGAAGAAGCCCCAGGAAAGGGAACTGGGGGGAAGAGGAGGGGGATGCTTAATCCTGGATCCGGCCCCAAATGGAGCCATTCCCAAAGGATCTGCCCTTCCTTTTCCAGACAGGAACGCAGAGCTGGACTTCTCCACCTTCCTGAACATCATGTACAGGCAGATGAAGCAGGAGGAGCCCGAGAAGGAGATCCTGACAGCCCTGGCCATGATCGACCGGCAGAAGAGAGGGGTCATCACCGTGCCCGAGCTCCGGGCCAAGCTCACCCGGCTGGGTGAGAAGCTTTCCGAGGAAGAAGGTATCCTGCAATTCCCACAGGGATCAAATCCATCTTCCCTTCCCTTCCCCTCCCTCCCTTCCTCCCCACACCCATCCAGTTTGTCAGAGATTTGGCTCCAAGGGGCACAATAAACCCCCAAACCCATTTGGATTCATTTGTGACTCTTTCCCCTGAGGAGCTCAAAAAGATGGGTATCTCTGCTCCAGAGAATTTTACATGGAATTAAAATCCGAGTGTTAATTGAGCCAGTTTGAAACTCCCCTGGCTGCCACCTCCTCTTGACCCCAGAGGTGATTTCCAACAAAAACACCCCAGACCCCAAATCCTGGATTTTCCATGCTGATGGTATTTTCCTGCTTTCAGTCGATGACCTGCTGAAAGAGGCCAAAGTTGGGCCAAACGGAACCATCCGATACGAAGAATTTGTGCGCCTCATTTGCCTCCCTTTGGCTGACTACTGAAACCCAGAGTGAGATCGGCTACGAGCAGGACCCCGAAGGGTTTTATTCCTATTTTTCCCAGTTTTCAGCTGGACTCAGGAACCACCATTTGCCTTTTGAAACCTGATTTTGCCTTCATTTAGTGCAGCCACTTCCATAGGCTCTGCCACTTCCACTCCACCCTCATTCCTGGAGAAACAAGATGTGAGCTGTTACTGGAATAAACGGAATAGAACAACACCTGTCAAGCTGGAAAAAGTTATTTTAAAAAGCATTTAAATCTTGGGCTTGTGGGAGAAGGAACTCGTGGTCGGGGTCTCCTGGTTCTCCAAGAAGTCAGCACGACCCAGCGGGTGTTTGGTGTCCCCACACTCCGGGCTGGGTGCCAGGGACAAGCAGGGCCAGGGAAATTCCCTTTCTCCACGCCAGGAAAAAGCTCCCCAGCTCCAGACCGATTAAAACTCCTCTGGATCCTTACTGTTATCCCACCTGTGTCTCAGAGCAAGTCCACAAAGGGGTGTCTGGAATTCCGAGCGGGTTCTCCCTGGATTCAGCTGGGAAATTTCACAGCGATCATGGCACCAACAGCAACCTGGAAAACTCTCTGGAAGAGCCCATGTTCCCAGAAATCTGCTCTGGCTTCTGCTCCAGGAGCCTCTTCCTCTCCCTCCAGCCCTTTCTTAATCCTGAATCTCCTCTTTGCCCCATCAGTGAAATAATCAGGAATTAAATCCTGGCAGCCACAGCAGATCCAAGGGATTGGGAAGGAATTCTTCCATGGGAGGGTGGGGAGGGGCTGGGCTGGAACTCCCAGAGAAGTTGTGGCTGCCCCTGGATCCCTGGAATGTCCAAGGCCAGGTTGGACGGGGCTTGGAGCAGCCCCATAGTGGGATAGGGGAAGGTGTCCCTGCCCATGGAATGAGATGGGATCTAAGGTCCTTCCAACCCAAATTATCCCACGATTCCGAGATTCATCCATCCCTGCGGAGCAGCTGGAACACTCCAAGGCCGCCACCCCCCAGGAATGTCACACAAAGCTGGGAAGAAATTGAAAAAACCCCAAAATGTCAGCAAATCCCAACCTTCCAAATCCATAACACGGTCCCTGTGAGGGGAAAACAGGGATTATGCTCATGGAATATCACATGGAGGGGGGAAAGGTAGGGAAGATTAAATGACATTGCTGAACTCCACCCGAGCCATGGAAGCAGATCCATGAATTTCAGTCCTGCAGTTAAGGAAAACGCCAGGTTCTGCCCGAGCTCCTGATCCAAGCCCTGATCCCTGCAGTTCTCCCAACGGTCCCAAACCCAGGGAGCTCAGACTGGGATCCATCCCCACATTCCTGGCTCTCTGAACAGCTTCCTTCCAGGAAAAAGGAACTTTGCCCCATGGAATACTGACACCTGCCACACCCCTCAGCTCTTAATCGGCTCTTCCTGCTCCAGTGATAGGAAACATTCCAGAAAGAGCGGAAAATCGCAGCTACAAACAGCTCAGCACTCGGACACCGCTCCAGGAAAGCGGCACACCCGGATCAGAGCCGGGATCCCCTGGGAAAAGCAGGAGCAGGCGGAACCCAGAGCCGAAGGTGGGATTTCCCTGCGCGCTCTGTTGCCACCCTCAATTAATCCCAGGGTTTAGATAAAGCTGGGAATGCAGCTCTGCTCACGCTGGAGCTCTCCCGACCCTGGATCCACCAGGAAAGGCCTGGTTTGTGGAGCTGACGGAACAAGGAATTCACGGAGAGCGTTTGTTCCCAGATTCCAACGGATCCCATCCATCCTCAGCCCCATCCCTCCCCATTCCCGGGATTTGACTCCCAAATCCTGGCGGCTGCAGGCGATGGCAGAGCGTGGCACGGGCACTGAGCGACTCCCAGTCACTTGGGATTGCTCCAGAATGGCTCCTGCTGCGAAAACATTCCCAAAGAAAAGCTGGCAGGGAGGAGCCGCCCTTCGCATGCACTGCCGGGACAAAGCAGCGCTGTCACAGCCCCAAATCATCCCCCAAAAAAGCATTCCGGGGTCCAAAAAAACCCGGGAAAAACCCCTCTTCCCACTCCCTCCCCCCCTTTCAGGAAACACAGAACAGCCGAACGCTTTTTATTCCACCTACAGCTTTCCACAGGAACAGGAAACACTCAGACCAGGCTGCTTTGGGCTTGGCGGTGCTTTTTCCCCGTGCAGATAATCGATATTTTCACTCGGTACTTCTACACAAACTGACACTGGTGTACACCCGTAAAAGCCAGGGGCGGGGTTGGAATGCCCTATGGAAAGCCAGGAGAAGGGGTTTAAGGCAAGGGATGACAGCTCTCGACTCACGGAATTCACGGCCACTTCTCACACGCCGCTTGTTTACATCTCCCCCTTTGTTTTGGGCGCTTTCGGGGCCCACCAGCAGCCTGCCCTCGTCAGACACCTACGTTCTGTTAAAAAAGAGTGATTAAACAACACGGAAAAAGCAAACCCGCTGCTGTTTAAAACGTGCTTCAAACCCTGACACGGTCGGTTGCAACAAAGAACGAGTTTTCACCACGTTCTCCTCACACTCCTGGGCCCTGCAGGTCCTCGAGAGCCCAAGGAAACCTTGGACCATCCCACCTGCAGAACCCAGGGAGAGGAAGGGAAGCCTGGAGCTGCTGTTGGATCACCGTGGGAGTGGCAGGAAGGGTTATGGGGTGGTTTAGGGGCATTTTCCAGCTTCTGAAAGATGGGAGGGGCGCTCAAAGGCACCTGCACCCTGCTCCTGCTGCACGGACACACGGAGCTGTCCTGACAGGTGTGCACATCCCAAATGGGAGAGAACGTCCCCAAAACACCCGTGTGCACATCCCAAATGGGAGAGAACGTCCCCAAAACACCCGTGTGCACATCCCAAATGGGAGAGAACATCCCCAAAACACCCCTGTGCACATCCCAAATGGGAGAGAACGTCCCCAAAACACCCGTGTGCACATCTCAGACAGGTGTGTGCACACCCCAAACACGTGTGGATCTCCCAGACACGTGTGTGAATGTCCCCCCCACACACAGCAGTGTCCGTGTCCCTGTGCATCCCACAGACAGATGTGCACATCCCAGACGTGTCTGCACATCCCACACGTGTGTGCGTCCCAGACACGTGTGAACGTTCCACAGACACGTCTGTGACCACCCCACACACGTGTGCACATCCCAGAGATGTGCACATTCCAGACACGCTGCACACCCCACACGTGTGTGCACACCCCGCAGCCATGTCCGTGCAC
>NW_024581133.1:11703736-11755551 GCF_017639235.1 Corvus kubaryi | reverse complement strand
TGTGCACACCCCACAGCCACGTCTGTCTGTGCACACCCCACACGTGTCTGTGCACACCCCACACGTCTGTGCACACCCCGCAGCCATTTCTGTCTGTGCACACCCCACACGTCTGTGCACACCCCGCAGCCATGTCCGTGCACACCCCGCTCCTGCCGTGGCACAGCCCGAGGACAAGAACCCGCAATTCCAAGGATCCGGAGCAGGAGCGCAGCCCAGGCCACCCAGAGGAGAGCTGGGGACGCAAAGAGCCGGGGTTTGGGGAGACCAGACTGAGACTTCTGGCAGGCACCGCTCGCTGTGGTCAGAGGCGCAGAGGAATTCCAGCTGCGGGAATGCCGGAGCGTGGAGCAGGAATACTCACACAGCCCTCGCTGTCCCTCCTGAGCAGAGCACTGAGGTCACGCAGGCTGGCAGTGACCCTGGAGCCTTCCTCCCACCGGGATCACAGGGAATGAGGAACGGCAAGCCGAGCTCCCATTCCCAAAGTGCCAAATCCTGGGATACCAACACCGCCACATTCTGCTTTCCATGGGATTAACACGGTTCCGATCCCGCTGCCACAAGTGGCACAAGCTGTTCTTGGGGTCAAGGCCATGGGAAGGTGGGAAAAGCAGCCATGAGCAATCCCAAATCCCTGCCAGGTGTTCCAGGAGCTCCCGGAAATCCAGGGCACTCCCACTAAAATCGCTGCAGGTTATCCGTGATTAACTGGACGAGAGCTTCTCCTAGCGGAGGTTTAATCACTCCAAAATCAGACTGTTTCAAAAATAAGTCTTTCCCATTTTCTATCCTTTTATTTCTTTTTTAACTGACATTTAATAAATTATAAAATCGGTGTATGGTGAAATATATATATCAGCCAGATATGTATGAAATACACATGCATGGGAAAAACTATTTAACTCACCTGGAACTCACACACACGGATCTATAAATACATATATACACACACATATACATATAAACACAAACAGTTCCGTTTTCCAAAATTCAAGTCAACTATTTAGTGGCAGAGGGATGCTGTAAAAACACTAAAAACAATTTTGATGCCACATAATGTGAACCTTTCAAATAACCATACGACTGATCAGACAGCAATACCTAATGCTACTTGGATTAAAGGTTTTCTTTTTTTTTGCTTTTTTTTTCCTGTTTTTTTTATCATTTTTTCCTGTTTTTTTTTTCCTTTTTTTTTTTTAATCAATGCAAGATTTAGTTTTTTGTTTTGAGACGACTTCATAGGCAAAAGGTGGCCCTTGTCAATGCTCGAAGCGACTATTTGCAATCAACAGTTTTTTTGGACATGAAAAAATTCAGACAAGAATCTGCTAATTTTAGTATTCCTTAACTCTCTTTCCTGATAAACTCGTTACCTGCACTTTCAACCAGTTATAAAAATATTTTTCACACCAGAGGAAATATTTACTCTCTCTGACATGGACTTTGGGACACAAGAATCACTTCCTTCCCTCCCCCTTTCTCTGACTTTAAAGAATCTCCTGAAAAAAAACTGCATTCCAGCTATTTACACATTCCACTCCTTAAGAAGAACGGATCAGCCCAAATGACCCAAAAAAAAAAAAAAATTTCCTATGTCATGCACAACTTAAAGAAAAAAAAAATGAGAAAAGAAACCAGGAAGTAAATACGGCTCCAACAGACTGAAAAAATCCGGGAAATCCAAAGAATTCCAAGGAAAGTGAATTTTGAAAGCCACTACCCCTAAGAGAGCTGGAAAGGGAGCAACACTCTGGGATGTGGGGGTTTTAGTGGTGGGTTTGGGGTTCAGACTCACACTGAACACGGAATATTCATGGGGCGACTGAACTCAGCACAGGGCACCAAGAGCATCACCGGCTGCACAGACCATGCAAGGGTGTGCTGCAGTTTCTATTTGCTTCTTGCAGGCTGGTGACAAGTTCACCTGGAAGCAGCCATTGGATCTACTGCACTAAAATGAGGATTTTCCAGCCAGACAAGCCAGGCCTGGGCTGCCAAGGCCGTTTCTAGGCACGGCTAAGCCAAAGCAGAAGCAGCTCCACGAGGTAACACTGACACATGCTCAGGATTTTGCTGATAAGATTTGAGGTTATCTGAACAGGATTGAAGTTCTTAGAAACAAAACCCCTCCAGCCCAAGTGATGCTTTGATGTGGGGCTCCACTGCACAAAAATGCTCCATCTCGTCCCACAGGTCATTCCTCAGCCTGGGATTAGATGGAGTCAGGCCCTCAGGAGTAACTGAACATGGAGCTGTGGAATATTCTGAGTTGGGAGGGACTCACGAGGATCTAAGTCCTTGCACAGGGCACCCCAAAATCCCACCCTGTGCCTGGGAGTGTTGTCCAAACATTCCTGGAGCTCTGGCAGCCTTGGGAACATCAGCATTCCCTGGGGAGCCTGGTGAGCACCCCAGCACCCTCTGGGGGAAGAACTTTCCCTGATGTCCAACCTGAACCTCCCGCTCAGCTTCGTGTCACTCCCTGGAGCCCTGTCACGGGTGAGTTTGCAACATTCCTGACTAAAGCACGGAATTAAAAAGGAGAATTTGCCTGGATAGAGGGGCACATGGAACCAGAAATGACAAAAAATCCCAAAAAACCAAACCCACTCCTGAAAGGCTCCGGCCTGCAAACAGAGCAGGGTCTGCTCTGCTTCCGGCGTAAGAAAATCTGCACTCAGTATGGGACGGGGAATTAGATTCCACCAGCAAAGGGAAAAAAACCCTCTCCCAAGCTTGAACTTTAGAAGTTCAGCTCCTTTCCTGTTTCTGTAACTGTGAAGAAAATAATGCCATTTGTGTCCAAACTATAGGGGAAAAAAAAAAAAAAGGAAAAGAAACTCACATGACAAATGCACAGGTGTAAAATCTTCAGCATCCAGAAAAATGAACTGAAGCTCCTTGTTTTTGTTAAATTTTTTTTTTCTCTTTTGTCTTTTTTTTTTTCTTATTTTTACCAGTGAGGCCATCTTAGGTTTATATACAAAAGTAAAACTGAAAATAGACTTTTTTTTTTGTTCTCTGTACACGTAAATTTTTTTTTTCCCCCTTTTTAAAAAAGGAAAAAAAAATCACCTTGTCTTAATGTTTTTTTTTTTTGAACAGAAAGGAAAACCAAGCACAAAGATTTCCTCTGTCCCCCCATTGCCCACCCCCAGAAAAAAAAAAAAAAAAAAATCAGTCCAATGAGATAATGTCTGGTATGATACCAAAGATTGAGGCCGTGTCCGTGCTGCTCCTACTCGCGACGGGGTGCCCGTGATTCTCCCGCAGGCTGTTGGAGGAAACAAGACTGCTGTTACTGCCACTGTTGCTACCATTCGTGGCTGGCAGGGAGCTGCTTCCTCCTGCATTGAGCTGATCCAGAAACATCTGGGATGAAGTGTAGGGAAAAAAACGGGAGTGTAAAAGTTCCTGATCATCGGACGCGGAAACGGCCGCGGCTGCGGCGGCGAGGAGGGAGGTGTTGTAATGCTGGGGGGAGAAACAACAGTTAGATTTCAGATATTGCAGCAGACTTGGCATTCAGAGCAGCACAGAAAGAAGGGATTTTGGTCAAGCTGAAGTTCTGGCAGCTCCTGGGTTTCACAGCAGCTCGGCCAGTGCAAGGATGTAATGAATTTTTAGCTCTGCAGCCCCGCATTCCTGAAGCCGAAAGGAACTGGGAATGCTGGGGTTGAGTGACAGCAAATGGCAGGGAGGGAATGGGGAATGGGACCAGAGAACCCAAACCAGAAAAAAGGACAAGCAGCAGCACTTCTGGGTTGTCTTTTTTTTTTTTTTAGCTCTTCAAAAAATTCCTTGGGGGCAAAATTCCCCCAAGTTCATTTTGCCAGCCCCCAAAAGTCAGGGTCAGCCACAGCTGTGCTGATCCCTGCTGGGAGCAAGGCAGAATCCTGGGAAAACGCATGTAGGGACAGCTTGGTCCCATGGGATGGAGCAAGGGATGTCCCACGTTATCCTCTCTGCTGCACCCCTGAAGGGCAGGAGCTTGAGCTGTCAAAAATCCCATTTAAACCAACCTCCCTGCAGGGGGAACTTTGCTCTCCATGCTCCATGCCATTATGATGGAACACCCAGGCTGCCCAGCCTTGTTCCCTAGTATCTCTCCACTGGCAGAACCAGAGCAGCACTCCTTGGATCACAGTAATTCTCAGGATCTTGAACACCAAGCCAGGTTTCCTGAATCCAAATTCCACAGCAGGCTCTGCTCTTCATTAGGATCTGAAAGTACCCCTCAACTTTTAATGCAATTTTCCCACTTGGGAGTGCAGAAAGGGCAGGTGAGACATCCCAGCTCTCTTTTTTTGGGAGGGAAAGGGATCAAGCTGCACGTTCAGCCACGGCTGAGGACCCCTGCCAGCCCCTGGCTCCCAAAATGCCTCATGCCACCCCTGTGCTCAGACAATGCTCCTGTTTGCTCCTGTGTGTACAAACAAAGCTGCAGCCTCGCTGTTCTCACACCTCCACCCCACAGCTGCTGCTTCCCACACAGCACATCCTGCCTGGAAGAGTGTTTGCCACAGGACTCGGTTCTCCCTGACTTACCTGATTGTCTCCTGACAGGAAAGGGAAGAAATCTAAACCTGTGAAGAGACAAAAAACACAATTAAGCTTCTCAAAACAACAACAAAAAAGCACCTCTCCATTTTTTCACCATTCATTTTGAAATAAAACCAGCCCAACACTGATAAAACTTCAGGTTCTCTTCACTAACAGAGATACTAAACTAATTTTTTAAAAATTTTAGAATTAATATTGGTGCTTGGAGAGTTGTACAGGTCCAGACAGAACTCACCTTGCAAGTCATAAGGCATGGGTGTCATATGGAATGGATGCCTGTAGTCTTGGATAAGTGATGTGTTGATGTAGCTGGTGTCCACAGCAGGAAGGCTTGGGGTTCTTGACACAGGAGAAGCTTGGTGGGGTAAATTTAAAATGCTGGAAGGAAAAAAAGGCTTTTTAGAAGCATAAAATACACTCCTGGTTTATTGCTGTCCCATCAGGGGATGCTTATTGGCTTATTTTCACATTGAACTTCAATTCAAAATGCATTCTGAGCTTCTTGAAAGATGTGCAGCAATTTCAAAGCTTTGCATGAGCATCACACATCCCCCCAAGCTTTCATCTCCTCACAATATCTTACCAGGAAAATTAGTTCAGTCCAAGGCAGCTGGAATTTAGGAAAGGAAAGTTCAGTCTCAACCAGCTGAAAGTGTAAATGGTGCTGGGATCTCTATAAAGACGTTACAGATATTCCCAAGGCAGGACAAGACAATCCTGAAGGAATACTGAACCCCCACCGCCACAGGAATCTGTGTGACCCCACAGCACCGATACCCTACAAGGTAATTCCAACGGGAGAAAAGGCCGTGAGGGGTTTCAGTGATCACCGAGTCACTCCCATGATGGAGCAGGAACCACTTCACCACGGATCCCTGGATATTTATACACACAAGGAGCTGTTTCCAGCCTGGCTGCTCAGGTAAAGGTGCCCAGGTACTCCTGGCATTCCCCATTCCCGTGCCGCTCCAAACCCCACCCCCCACCCCTGCTCCTCCCTGCTCTCTCCCCGTGTGCTGCTTCGTGCGCAAGAAGAACATCCCCAGACTTGCAGAACCCACACTTTTAGCCACAACCCTTTGCACCATCCCACAAACACAACTAAAATATTTTATTGTGTTCCACACTTAACTCAAAGCTGTGATTCCAACCTTAGGCCTTGTGACCCGAGAGCAAATCCACGAGCTACCAAATGAGGATATAACCCAAGCACAGAACTTTCTAGAGACGATTTATTTTGAAATTTCTGACTTCTCTCTGCATTGTTTGTTTTGTTCTCACCCCTTGTTATTTATTGGTGATGCTGGAGATATGGAGGGACAGCTCCTCTTGGCAGAGGGCTCCTCCTCCTCCTCATCTGACGAGCTGTCGATGGTCAAGTCGATCACTTCCACTTTCTTGTTTTTATTGGACTGCTGGTGAGAGGACACCTGGTGTTCCAAGGAAGAGCTGATGCATCCTGCACAAAGCCAACACGACAAGCTACAATTAGCAGATCACAGCTCATTAAAAAGCTCTAAGTCATAAAGATAAATAAACTACACAATGGTGGTAGCTTCAAACTTTACCATCAGCCCCAAACAGGTGCTACTCAATTAGCTGATCTCACAAATGAGCAAAGCTGTAAATATACATTTAAAAATGAGCATTTTCAGAGGTTAAAGGAACATCAATCCTTAGGGGATCCCAGTGTCCTTCACACCCCCCAACCATGGCTCACCATCAACTCCGTTGTAAGATGCAGTCACCTCCTGCACCTCCTTCTTCGATCTCATGGGAGCCCAGGATCCATCCTCCTTAAACTGGATTTCATCACAATCTGTACAAAACTTCAGGATTTCCATGAACAACCTGTCCATCAAAAATATTTAATATCAGGCCTAAAGAAGAGCTTTTATTAGTCAGTGTAAGTCTGAATTGGTGTGAAACCAAAAGCTTTCATTGTTCTGCTCTTCTCTCAGCTGCTTCCTTGAGAAAAAGGAATCATTGAAAAAATTCCAGTGTTACCCCAAATAAAAATCTGCACATTTATTTAAAACCCCTGGGAGCAGAATCCTGCAGAGCTCGTGACACAGAACTCTCCATGTCCCAAAACAAAGGAATTATGTGAACGAGAGTTTAAAAAAAAAATCTCCTCCTCACCCCCTCTGACAAAATTTTCCTGAGGAAACCTCTCTTAAAGGGGTCCCTGCAGCTGAGGGTTTAAGGACTTTTATTTCCTGACACTTCCTAACAAATGCTGAGCATGGGAATCTCAACTTGCAGCCTCTTCTCCCACAGGCACCTCCTAAAACTTTGGGATCCTGGCACCACATCACTCCCAGTGGGAATTCCAGCTTCTGACCAGGGCCATTCATGTGGTTCTGCAGGAAAGAGCTTGGCTTTAATTAGAGACAGTTCCCTCTTTCCCAGATTGGAGCATTTTCCAGAAATAACCTTCTCTTTGGGATGCTCTAATTAGATCAGCTCATCTCCAACATCTGCACCTGGCAACACGAGGAGAAATAAGGAAAATGTGGTGTTTGCATTATTCCCACTTTCTGTCTTCACTATTTTAGGCAGAAACCTCGACAAGGAGCCTCCCCAGCTCTTTGATCTGAGGTGGAGGACCCATAAATCTGGGCATCCAGGAGTCCAAAACAGCCTGAGTGTCTCTTCAAGAGCTTTTTGCAAGGCTCTCAAGGGACCCTGAGTGACCTCATGCTTCACTGGCAAAATGAAGCACACACTCCCTAAAAAAGACTCATCATTGATGAGGTGGTTTTCTAAAACTCTGGGGTTTTTTCAGGGTTTTCAGCTTTACTTTTGGGGTTTTTATTTGTTTGTTTCATCAGTTTTGGGGTTTTTTTTAAATATTGAGAGTATCCTCAGAGGCCTCTACTTGTTCTCTCCCTTTATCACCCTTTAAAAAAACAAGATTCCTCTCTTAAGAAATTAAAATGCAAACCCAGAAATACACACTTGGCACAACAAGAGATTTATTTTTTTTTTTAGTGTTTTGCAAGTAGGCAGTACCAGGGAATCAATCTCTGTGTCACTTTCTATAGATAGCAACTCCCCAAGTGTGAAATTGTACACGGAATTGTACAGGCACTCGGAGGGGTGGCAGGATTTATTTGCTCTAACGTGGCTGTCTCTTATCAACTCTGCCAGATTGGTACAGTTGCTCCATTAAAAGAAAATACAACATGTGCTGTTTTCACCTAGGAATTCAGCACTACGGAACATGGTGGGGGGAAAAAAGCATTTTCAGCACGATAGCTCAGGAATTTACTGAGGATTGGAAGGAATAGATTTCATTGTTATCAACTTGAACAGTCAGAGAGTCAGAGGAGCACAATTCTTGAATGAGAGGGAGCTGGTCAGGACTTCTTGACCAGCAGCAGGGAAGTTAAATATGGGGAGTTAAAAAAGGAGGGAGATCACCTTGATTTCAGACAGGAGGAACACGCTAGAATTTGATCTCAGCTTTACTCACCCATCAATAATGAGATGTTCGTAGGGAGCCTTCTTGTCACACACGGGGCAAACCCAGGTTGGCTTCTTCTCATTCATTTGGATGTAGAGAGTGGCATCAAAACACTGCAGGTGGGAACAAGTCAGGGCCCTGCAGGGGATGGTGAGGCGCATTTTGCCAAGCTGTAAGAGAAAGAAACCAGGATTTTATTACCTTGGTGTGGAACTAACCAACAGGGCTTTTCTGCCTGAAAAGAGAAAAGAGCCAAGTTGAGTTTAATCCAGAAAGAACTCTCAGAAATCCGAGTTTTGATTGAACTATGTCACATACACATTTCCCTCCTTCCTGTAAGTTTGTAGTGGCATAAAAGTGACTAAAAATCACATTTTGAAGTATATTTCATCAAGGGAACCGAAGAACACGTCCTGCCATATTCCCCTAACAACATACAGGGCCCACTGAGCACCTGTAAATACCAGTGTCCTGCACAGAGCACAAACAGAATTATGCTTCATTATCGTGAAAGTATCATTACACTGAGTGGAAAGCAGACAGTGAAAGGAATTTCATCTTAATCTGAAATAAAAATCTCCTCACGAAACCCCAGCATTTGGTTTGAGGCCAAGTGCTTACGCTGCACATCGGGAGGGGCTTGGACTGGCCACACTAAAGGTGAGAAGCAGCAATGTCTAAACAAGACTTTCACCACATGAAAACCCAACAAAACAATCATTTATGGAGAACTGCTTATGCCGAGTAGTTTGAAGTTCGATATTTGACTAAAATATACACAAGGCCTCCATCTGAGCAGCCTCAGCCAATTCCAGTGGTGGCTGGGAGTGGAGCAGGTTGGGAGCGTGCCTCAATCCAGCCCCGTGGCCAGGCTGATCCTGAGCAGTACAAGAAGGATGCCACAGGATGGCACCACAATATCCCCAAAGCAAAAACAACACCAAGAACAAAGGCTCTATTCACAGGCCACCACTTCCTCCATGATGATGATGATGATTTTTATTCCCTGTGAACAGAACCCCTCTGCCCCACTCCTGGCAAATCCAGCGTGGTCTCGCTTCTTTTCCTTCCCTCTGGCTCTCAGTCGCTGTCACCAAGGCCCAGCAGATGGGAGGGGGCAGAGAATTCCCTGGGGAGCCCCAGGCTGGTGGCAGAGGCTCAGCCCACGGCAGGAGATGCTCTGTGTGCCATGTGTTTGGCACCCCCTCCCCCGAATCCGTGACCAAGCACATTATTCCTATCCCAAAATCAACTCCCAGAGCAGCCAGGCCCCCGATCCGTGTCTGTCAGGAATTCTCATCTCCCAGATGGTGGGGCAATGGCTCATTTGTCTTTTGGGCACAGTCCCCCAGCTCAGGGAGCATCAGAGGGAAAACCTGGATGCTTCAAATAAAAAGTAAGGAAGGTCGAAGACAGGTGCTGCAGGAAGGACATAAAAACCCATTTCCTGAGGGAAACAAGCGGAGTTAAAAACCAGGAAGGTTTTCCCAAGGTTTTGGTATAAAACCTCTGCCTGTGACTTCCCTGAGGTGGGATTTAACCACACTCAGAGTTAACAGGTTGATGCTCTTTTCCCATTTTTAGCATTGAACCTCCTGGATAAGCTCTGCCACAACGGCTAAGCTGTGTCAGAACTGACAGAAAAAAGCAGGGATGCATCCCAACTTTGGAAAAGCTGCATTGCCCAACACTGGGACTGTTTGATTCCCGCCTGTTGGCAGCCAAAGAAACACTGCATTAATTTCTTTTACAAGCACACAAAACATTTCTATCTTTCCCTGCTAAAAAACAGGAGTTCAGGATTTGTAAACAAAGCTGCAAAACCTCCAGTAAACCCCTGGATTTGGAATTTTTCTTCAGTTAAATATTTGGTCCGGCTGCAGAGCCTGGAGATTTATTTATTTGTACTTCCAGGGGCAAAAAGGAACATGAATTCAAGTGTGCTCCTGAGCTCCGGGCTCAGAGCAGCCCCTCTGCCTGCTGGATCCTGCATGGGTGCCAAATTCCAAGGAAGCTCTGAGCAGCCTGGAGGGCAGAATTAAAATTATAAAGACTAAACCCACCTCCCTCATTTGTTCTCCTGGATACTCCCAAGGAGAATCACACCCAGGGGAGGGGAGAGCAGCACCCTCCCATTCCCAGAGTGATGCTAAATTCCTTAATTTTCCATTTTGCTGCTGGAGACCAAATCAGCATTTTCAGGGTGCACCTTCAGAGCATTTAAAGCTTAGAAAACAACCACAAAATACAGACAAAAAATTCTCCCTGAGCCAAAGGCTTGCAAATCAAATCAGCAAGTGAAAATACAGGGCTGTAAATGAAATTCCATTCAGACCTGAGGAGAATCAAGGTAAAACCTTTCTGTTGGAAGGTGCAGTCTCTGCCCCAAAGAGCCTGGGATGGATTATTCCGAGAGCTACTGGGAAATCAGGCAGCACTGAAGGAGGAAAAAGTGGAGGAAAAAAGGGAACCCAAAAGCACTGCAGAGGAATTTTATCAGTGATGGAGGCAATCAGGACAAACAGGAAATTCCCATGGAATGATCTATAAAGCAACACCTTGACAAATCAAATAAGCTGAATAAAAATCTGTAATTCCACCAGATGCATGAAGACTGACTTAAAATAATTCATCAATACTTCAGTGTTCCAAAATATGACATGGCAGTTACAGGTTTTTGAGATTATCAGCTCTACAGATCAGGATTTTATCTGGTAAATGCAATCTGTATCTTTCTCACAGATTAATTTTATCTTCCTTAAAAATTCCTTATCTTCCTTAGCTAGAATCAATGCTGATATGGAAAAAGGAATAAAATTGAAGATCATGACAATACCACATTCAAAGATTTACAAGAACGTTATATATATATATATATATAAAATAACCACACTGTTAATTGTGCTTTTTATGAAGCAATTACACCTCTAAAAGTTTCTCTTTTTAGAGTTTAAGAACATATTAAATAACCTGAAAAATAAGCTCCAATTTTGCAAGAATAAAGCCAAGTTTTCTTGTTTAGATTTTAAACCTGAGAATTTCGTGTCAAGCCTGAGCAGATTGAGGCAAAGCAGGAAACAGATGTATCCTTAATCTTGACAAGAATTTCAATAGCTGGGCTGCAATAAAGGGACTCTGTCAATCAATACAGAGAGTCAAGGATTCTGAAGGTGCCCTGCACCTGAAACAAGCCCCAGAGATTCAAAGAAGCACATATCACATTAATGTTGGGCATTTACCACTGATAACACAAATCCAGGCAGAAAACAGCGCAGCTACTTGGTTAAAAAACAACAAATAGGTCGAGATACATCTCTGCCACTTGCATGTTCACTGGAATTCTTTTCTCTCACCTCAAATTGGATCAAAACATTTTGTTTGAACAACCTCCAAGACACTGCTTTGTTTTTAAGTGCAGATTATTAAATATTCCAAGTGTACATTTGCACATCACCCATTTCAGATTCAAGGTGCTCAATACCACATTCACCCCCTTTCCCCCTGAGAGAGGTTTTATCAATCCAAGCCCAACCTGCACACTCAGATGATCCAGTGACAGATTTAAATGTGTGCTTACATATATTTTGAGTAACATTTTCAAGCTAATGGAACACTCCTTTTCCCAGGGGTATTTCACAGGCTTTTAAGCACAGTGCGAGAGAATTTCAGCTGCTCTCTGTCCTGACAAAGTTAAACCAGGTAAACACAAGGTAACCTCTCCCACACACATCCCACAACAGCCACATTTCAATCAGAATCACTTTGGAGGGAATAAAAAACCAACTTACTGGACAAAGAAGAGACACTCTTAAGCTGGTAGTTGCTATTTCACTGTCTGGATCAGCAGTTAGTTTCTCTTTAACTGGTATTTAAAGAAGAAAAAGTTTATTTTAGGTTAATTCAAACATGAATTGGATGAAAAAGAAATAAAACAAGTCTGAAATGTGTGTGGTAAACTTCCAGTTCAAGACCCCTAGAAAATGTGTTTATCCAGAGATAAACTCAGGTCTCAACTCTTCTACATGCAACTTTGCACTGATCATTTTTTAATACCTACCAACAGATAAAGCACATTAATTTCACCTCTAACTTCAAGCTGAAGTTGTTCAACTTGTTAACAATTCTCACATGAACAGGCACCACTAAAACCCCCCAAAATCCTCATCAAGCAATCCTGTGACTTAAAACTGAAAAGCAAATTGAGCAGTAGGAAGTCAGAAGTACCATGACAAAATCTGAGATTTAAGTAACTGCAGTGAAATATCAAAGTCTTTCACTTCTGGAGTCTTTCATCCTCTATTTTGGTGTGCAAGGCCTGTTTTATAAGCAGTCATTGGTTAAATGAACAAGTCAGTCCCATTTTATTCCTGCTCTAAGAACTGCACCTACACCCTCATTCTCAACTTGCAGAGCAGCAGCCACCTGGAACTCTCTAGATTTTTGGGCATTTAAATCATCAAACTGCATTAGGACAAGTTAATGCCCAGCACTTTTATTTACTGCTGGACTCATTTCTTCCCTTGTGGAGAAGGTACAAGCCCTTATCTGAGCATTACAGAGTAACAACAGCGATCAGGTGCTGGGATTTCACCCTCTCCCTGAAAACCAAACACGCAGCAGTTTGTGCTGGCATTTTTATGACACAAACTTCCACCAGCTTGTTGTCAGAGCAAACACTAAGGCAGCAAATCTCACACCCGAGTGAGGAGGGGGTTGGGAGGAGCTCTGGGCTGGCCACTCTCTCCAGGCTCACTCCACAGCTCAGTGCCAAGGGAACAGAACCAGCTCGATGGAGCCGTTCCTGCCCAGCATCCAGGTCCAGGGTGAGGCCTTCAGCGCAGCCTGCCCGAGGTACTGAATGAGCACTTCTCTGTAGAAATACAGTTGTGCCATTCTGCACAAACAAAGCCAGGATGGCTGAGCTGAAAGAGATTCTCTTGCATTTTTCCCCTCACAGTGTCAACAGGGTTCCTGGACTGGCTCCTAGTGCAAACAAAGGCCTCTGAGTCTTTGAATTGGAACTGAATACAAAGAACACCACTATCAGATTCCCAAAGCCCAGAGGGCTGTAGGAAGTCCAAAGCTTGGTTAGTACAGTCCTGATTCCAAATGTGCCTTTACAAAAGTGATTTCTCCTTTTTGAACAAGCCCAGCAGACACATACTCAGTGCTCTGGAGTGATCCGGGTTCCGGATTCCCTTGGCCCGCAACCGCTGCAGGAGCACCGTGGAGGAGAGCTGCTTCACCAGGTACACGGCCATGGAATAGTTCTGGAAAACACCAAACACATCAGAGCAAACCCTGGCTGCAGCACAGGCAGCCTGGAGATAGTTTGGTATGGGATTGCAGGTGGCAAAGTTCTCGGAGAAACCCTTCAGGAAATTCACGGGGCTGGAGTTTCAGAGGCAACGAAAGTGACTTCACACTTCACTGAGGCTGAGATGCAAACCAGGCTTTTAAAACAGCATTTAGGACACTTCTGGAAGTTCTACATCTATTTCACACATGCAGCCTATCCCTCTAAACAGGGTAATTTTACATGGATAACGTACTGCCCGTGTGTCAGTGCAATGAATTTTATATGGGTAATGTTCAGCACTGCACTTGTGGCAGTGGTTTAATTTTATATGGGTAATGTTCAGCACTGCACTCATGGCAGTGCACTGAATTTTACACAGATAATGTTAAATATTGCACTTGTGGCAGTGCATTTAAGGAAAGCTGTCAGTTCAAATATCATTAGAAGTTTTTTTTAATAAAAGCTTATTTTGGTTTCAAAATAGGAAAATGAGCAGTGATGCTTCTTCAAAAGATGCACCATCTGCAGTATCTGGAAGCACTGGTCATCTTCTCTTCCTGCACTCAGCTGTCTCTGAAATGTGAACTGCACCACCAGAGAAGAACAGGAAAAAGGCAGTTCAGGAGTTCAAGGGCTGAGAGGGGCCAAGATGTGCTCTGGAGACCCAGCCCAAGTCCCCACTCCCAGCCTGTCCAAGGGCTGGGTCACTTCCCCACCAGTCCCCACAGATCTGACCATGCCAAAGTTCCTTATCAGGGTCAGGAAAAGCCACGGATGCTCCCTTCTGCCTCTACAGGAAATCCTTTGGGATCCACGCAGGTCAGAGGCAGAACCCAGCTCTGTCAGGTCCCATAACTCAGGTGAGCCTTCCCTCATGGAATGAGCTCTTCCTGCCAGGGAGTTCAATTCATAGCCTGGATTTCTGAAGCTCTCATTTTTCTTACAATCTCCAAAAAAATCAGGTTATAAATGTCTTTCTAAAAATGTGATTCAGCAGCAACACCTCTCAATCCCCAGAATGGAAAGGACCAAATCTGTCTTCTCACATTAGGGTACATCAATTATTTTTTGATTTAAACATTGGCTAAACCTGGAGCTGCATTCATACAATTTAAATTGAAAAATAAAAGGCTTCCCCCAGCAACTGCCACACGTTTCCACTTAAAAAAATCCATGTAATTGTGACATCTCCCATCCTTTATTTAGGATCTGAAGGCAGGATTTCAGTGATATATCTCACCACAAAATCGCACAAATTGAAATAGCATCAGAAACACCACGTTTTAAATATTTTATTCTCGAAATGAATGCTTCTCACATCGTTAAAAACCACTACTGCTTTAACTTGTTTGTTTAATGCCTCAATTAGGAGAGAAGTTAGAAAAATGCTAATTAACGTTGTGAAATTATTTACCGACAGCTTGAATCTACAAAGGCAGGAACTTGCCCGAGGCATCCTGTACAGAAGGCTCTTGAAACAGATTGTGTAAAAATCACAATGAGGACTCCAGCAAAGGTAGGGAGCACCAGTTGGGACATGCAAGTGATTCTTGAGGGAAGGGGGAGAGAGGAACTCAAATTTTGTGCTGCACAGGCACAGCCAAATAAAAAATAATTCCTCACATTTCACTGTCAAAGTCTCGAAGAATCAGTTTAAGAAGGATTGTGTCTTACAAAATCGGAAGGGATCTTAAAGCTCACCCCATTCCACCCCTGCCATGGGCAGGGACACCTTCCACAGACCAGGCTGCTCCAAGCCCATCCCACCTGGCTTTGGACACTTCTGGGATCTAATGCTTACTTATGCCAGAAGTTATCCAAAATGTTCTTTATAACCGATTTATCTGTGAAACCTGAGAACCAGCCAGTTCCCAAGGGACTAACTCCAACCTGGGGCTCTTCTTGTCCCTAAATCCTGAATTCTGAATCCCTCAGAGCAGCATCCAGGATCCATCCACCTGCATGGAGGCACGTCAGCAGTCTCAACCAAAGCAGGCTGATTTGTAACTGCTTATTTCTGGTACCTGCAGTTCTCATTAGATAAAAGAGGATTTTTTTACAAAAATCACTCAGCCATCCCTTATCCCATAATCTGAATGGAGATTGTTTTCCGCTCCACAAGAAATCCATCATGAAATACCATCCTGGTGTTTTATAACTGCCTATTGTGCCTGACTGGAGTGTAAGCATTTTTCCACGCTGGTTCAGGAATCCTGGGCTTTGCACGCTGACAAATTCTTGGACAAAGTTTCACCTCAGGACAATTCTGGGGACTTCTAAAAACAGGATGGGGGCAGTGGCAGCAGCACACGGTGCCTCTGGAATGCCCATCCAGCAGCTTTGCTGCCAGCACTGAAAGCAACTCACTAATTCATGGGCTGATTTATTGAAGTCCCTTTTTGCAGCATGTTCCAGATTTAATTAGTCCAGTGGAACATCAGCAATTTTCTAACACCGGTTGTAACGTTCTCCCCACAGACACAAAAAAGTGATAAAAACATGAGGTTTTAGATCTGAAGGATGAGGAGAGCAGCTGGGAGAGGAGAAATGTAGGAAAGGCCAATGAAATCAGCTGGGCTGTGCTGTTCTGTGCCCACACTCACAGCTCTAATGCGCCACTCTGTGCTCAACGTCACCCGCTCCTTGCAAGTCCAAGCCAAGGTTTGTCAAGCCCCTGAAGTCAGGAAGAGCTTCAAAGTTTGAAGTTTGGCCAAATCAACAAACAAAAGGTTTAGAGGATGCCTTGATCTCTTTATCTGGGCCCTCCCTGAGCCACAAAGATTTGGGGGGGAGGGGGGAGTGAGGAGGGAGATATCCCACCCCAAACGTGAGGGGGGGATCTGAGGGAGCACGTCCTGACCGCCCAGCACCACAGAATTCCAGCTGAACAAGGACACTCTGTGGCTACCCCAGCAAGGATCTCCTGCACAGTTAAACCTGCTCATCTCTCAAAGACATACAAGAGACCCCAGAGTCACTCACTCTGCCAATCTCTGCAGTCCAGGACACGACGATGGTGTTGGGGACCGTGGTGGACAAGCGGACGAGTGAGGTAATGTTGATTGGTCGGCTGGGGCGCTTTGGTTCAACACCATTTTTGGTTGGTGGCAGATAGCCCTAAAAACCAAAAGATTTCATCTCTCAGGAAAAAGAATTCAACAGAGCTTTTGCCTCCTGCCCCTCCCACCACAACCCAATACACCTGGACCGGGCTCCATGTTTAATTCAAAGGGAGAAGGATCAGACAATAAAATACCAACTATTCTACAAGATCTTTCTCCTGACAGAAATCCAAAATCCTAACCCTGCCCACAGAATATTGAAGGCAACTTTGCCACCTCTCCTGTCTCAGCAAAACTAAACAAAAAAACCCCTAAACTTTGGACCAGAGGTTCTAAAATGCAATCCTTTTTCCTCTGCTCATGTTAATTTAAGACATTTAAGATTTTAATTAAGACTTATTTTTACTTAATAACAACATGTGATCTTGAAAAGGGAGTTTTCAACTTCCATCTTCATAAAATCACTGAATCATTAAGGCTGGAAAAGGCCTCAAAATCCTCAGGTCCAAGTTTTGACTGAATACCACCTTGTCAAGTAAATCCGAAGTCGCTTTTGAACCCTTCCAGGTTTCAATCCTTAACCACTCTCCCAGGGAAGGAATTCTTCCTAATATCCAGCTCCTGCACTGGAGCCTGCCTGGCTCACACTGCCCAGCCCAGCCCAGCCCCTGTGCTGCCCAGGACTGGCAGCTGCTGTTGGGCAAACACCAAAATTTCCTGTCTTTTGGGAATTCATCTTCTGGATCTACTGGCTAAAACAGTTTCCTTGATCTTTCCATTCCAGCGCTCCAGAATATGAAAACAAAGGTAGGGATAAATTTTCAGGCTAATTTCTGGCAGATAATTCCTAATAGTGCATCCCAAAATGTGTATTGAAAGAACATCTTACTTACTGGAAGGCTGCATGGTTTCCCATTTACTTTCACACATAGATTGGGTGGGAAGTGATCTTCTTGTGGACAACTGGTTTCTGATAAACAAAACCTAAAAGCAAAGAGCTGCTATCATCTTTCACTTTTAAAGTGATTTAAAGATTGTCTTTTCCTGCAAGGAATTGTTCTTCCACTGAGCTATGAAATCATGACAAGTCTTGCTAAGCACAGTCTCAAATGATGTCAATTAAGCAGGAAAGCCCCCCAAAATGACAGAGGTTCATTCAAGAAGGCTGTAGGTTCCTCCTCAGATTCCCTGAATTCCTCAGCCTGACTCGTTCCCATAGGCAGGTTCCTGTCACTACAGACAATCCCAATTTCTTTGCTGCCTTTTCTCCAGCCTGACCTCTCCACGGTCAGACCAAGGTGTCACAAGTGACATTTTCCACTGTCCCAGCTGCAGTTCCAGCAAACCAGGCAGCTGCTGAGCACAGCCACGGACTCCTCAGGCCTCTGATGTTGAGTTTATTTACTGAAGTTCAAAGAGGCGCTCTTGCTGCTGGATCCCCAGCAGGACCCACCCTTCCTGCTCCCAGCCCGGCTCACGGACAATGGGCATTCCAAGGAGCAGCAAGAGCCTCTCAGCTCCCCTGGATTCCTTCCAGGGACCTGCCCCGTCCATGTCCATATCCCATCAGGGGCTGGATAACCAACCTGCTGCTCCCAAAGAGGGGGAGCTGCCTTCTGGCCCTGTTTTCCCTGATTCCCTCCTCAGCCCTTGGTCCCTCCCACCCCACCCGGCTGAGAGAGAGGATTTCATCAATTTGTGGTACACCTGCCAAAACCCCCAAATTAACCAGGCTGTGATTCCCAAAGTGCCTAAAGAAGCAGACCTCGGGATGCCCATGGAATACTGAGCTTGGCATCCCTGCTAGGAAAAACAACCCTCCCTGCTCATGGATTCTTCAGGCCCAGGCACATGGAATGCAAACGTGGAGTTACAGGAAGGAGGATTCGCTGACAAGAAAATCAACCAGGATGAGGCTCTTCTCCATCCAGGAATTCCCAACCTGCTGGGCAGGATCTGAATCCTAAAATCCAACAGCAGCACAGGCAATAAAATACCTACCTTAGCTGGACCTGTACTGTGAAGTCACATTTGGTCCCAGAAATATCCCTGGAAACAAGAGAACGTGGGTTAAAACATCCTGTTTCCACAAGAGATCCCTCAATATTGCAATACAGATTCCTTAAGAGTTTGCTGGAAGTTCAATTTATGGAAAACACTTCTTTTTTACCCCCAAAAAAGTGTAAAATACACACTTTCAGGTGTATGTATAATGTACACCAGACTTTGATACTTGTGCTCAAACCACCACTCTCAAGACAAGCTCAAAGGAACAGTTTTTATTTTTCAAGGTAAACAAATAAATCCTCATCTGACCTATATAATTTCCTTTTTTTTGGTAAACTATGAAGTTCTGAGGGGTAAAGTACCACCTTTATAGTGAATTAACAGAGAAGGAAGGGCTGCAGGAAGCAGAATTCTGGATTTGCAGAGAACTTTGGGCCAGAGAAACCCACCCAAAACTCACTGGCGGTGCTGAATTCTCTCCTCCTCACCCTTTTGCTCCCCATACAAAGGGGAAAAGAGGAAATACCCCCCTCCCATTTCCAAGTTAGGGATATGGAAAGCTGGCTCCTTTGGGTGGTTTATCAGGATTTAAAGGCTGCTGGAGCTCACTCACATGGAACTGCTGATCTGCTGCACTTGCTGTGGCGTCAGCGCGAAGGCAAAGCAGGTTTCTCGAAATCTCTGACTGTTATCTGAGGCTGCAGGAGAACAGAGAGCATCAAAACCAGCCCAGACAATCAGTCAATAATGGAAGAAAGTGTCTACATTTCTAACACACGTTTTTATGGCCAGCCCAGCAGTGTGAGGCACATCTGCTTCTCTGAACAGCTTTAGAGCCAATGAGGAAGTTGCCACTGAAAGCCTCCTGTAAATAAAAATACAATGAACAAACTTTATATGCCTATAAAGTGTACATTAAAATAGGGATGAAGATAACGGCAGAGCTGAGGCAAATCTAGGCTTTTTATCACTGTAATGTAATGTCAAATGTGCTCTGATATTAAAAAAAAAATATCTTAGGACTTCTCATCAATCACTTTTTTATTTCCCTCACTGCAGCAGATCATGGCTTGGCCTGTAGAAGTTCACAGAGGGGCTGAAGCACAACATGTGGGACATCTCACAGTTCAGTTCAGTATTTTATGGACTGAAAGGCACCAAATATATCTGTAATAAGCCAAGAACTCATGAGATCTGCAACTATAAAATCTGATTTTGAAGCCTTTCCACTCTGCTGAACCAAACACTGCTCAAGAGTAAATGCTCCTGCTGGAAATTAATGTTAAATATCTCTGAAATAGTGCTTTTAGCTAAAACTCAACCCTTCACAGGGCCACTGCAGCAATGAAAAGAGTTTTTTAAATAATAAATTAAAAGAAAGCATCACCTCCCCAGAGAATTACTCCGCACACTCACCAACACACACCCAAGTGCACCTCGCAAGCAGCTTTCCACTCAATCTCATTATTCTTAATAACTTTATAGGGTTCTGAATAAACATCCAGTGCACTGAACACTCGACAAATTTACCCTTTTTTGGTTTACTATCATGCACTTCTTGACTCATCCCTGAGTGACAGCAGAGTGAACACTTCAGGGTGAGACTTGAGAGATTTTGTTCCAAACAGCGTGTGGTGGGCTGGAACCAACAATAGCGAAGGCACTGCCTGAGTATAAATATTACCAGCAGCAACCTCCCAAAATTACATCTCTATCCATCCTGCCTGACAGTGCTGCAAAACCCTTCCATTTATTCCACTACTTGCTGCTGCTCCCAAGCTGGATGAGCAGGAACGGGGAACAGAAAGTTGCTGCTTGGAGGAGCACAGGGAATCTTTGGAAAAGCATGAAGTTTTATGAAGAACTTGTATTTTGAAATGCATACATTTCCTCCCAGCCAGCGCAGCGAGCACAATGTCTGCAGGAAATACAAACACAATGTGTACAATTAACAATGAAAACCTGCTTTCACACGTGCTCCTCGATAGAATTTGACACCTATTTTTAGCTATAAATGGAAAGATCACCATTACAAACTCTAATTAACAAAAGTTGAATTAGCAAAGCTAATGCACTGCAGAGAAATGAGGGAATTCCAGTTATTATTTCCGAGTTTTCCATAGTTTTATCTGCTGGGTTGATTTTTCTCCCAGGTAATATTTGCTTTAGCCTGGAAATTGTCAACTTTGGCTTTATTAGAAAAGTCCTGGAAGGTTTTTTGGGAACTTTTGGTGTGAACTCCAGCACTTTATTAATTAAAAACTGCTGAGCATTTAACTAATGCCACCTTCATTTAAAGCTTAATTATCCAGAGAAGTCAACCAGCAGCTATCAAAATTCTAACCCTGCCTTTCCCACGCTTTTCCTTTCCCCTGCCCATCTTTGTGCTTGGTTTGGTTCTGCAGCAGCTCCAGTTTAGGGAATGCAGCAGGGAAATGGGCAAACAGGAGGAACTGGAAGTGCGTGCAGCAGGAAAACTGTGACACAGTTTGGTCCAGAGGTTCACATTCAATCCTTTTTCCCCTGCTCATGTTGATAGAAGATTTATTTTTACTGAATAGTGATATGAAAAGAGGGTTTTGAACTTCCATATTCACAGGATCACTGAATTTTTAAGGTTGGAGAAGACCCCCAAGATCACCAGGTCCAACTCTGACTGAACACCACCTCGTCAACTAAATCAAAACTTGATTTTTGAGCCCTTCCAGGGTTAGTGATTCCACACTTCCCTGGGGAAGCTGTTTCAATACTTAACCACTCTCCCAGGAAAGAAATTTCTCCCAATATCCAGCTGTTGTATTGGTCAAATTAAAGCATTTACACATTTAATTGGGAGAAAATGTAGAAGGAGATCCCTGAGTGCTGCCACGGGAGCTTTCCCCATTCCAGCTCTCCTCACGGTACATGCCAGGACAGAAAACAGCTTCTGCTTCAATCAAAAACGAAATAAAAAAAACCCTTGGACATTTCTTCTTGAGATTTGGGTGGTTTTTTGTCTTTTCAGTGTCTTTTGTGCAGTTAATGTTGCATCCTCAAAGAGGAGACTTTGCAAGGGCAAGGAGTGACAGGACAAGGGGTAATGGGTTTAACTGAAGGAGGGCAGGGTTAGATGGGATATTGGGAAGGAATTCCTGGCTGGGAGGGTGGTGAAGGGCTGGGGTGGAATTCCCAGAGAAGCTGTGGCTGCCCCTGGATCCCTGCAAGTGTCCAAGGCCAGGTTGGACACTGGGGCTTGGAGCAGGCTGGGATAGGGGAAGGCGTCCCTGCCCATGGCAGGGGTGGGATGGGACTTCACGCCCCTTCCAACCCAAACCCTCCCGGAACTCTGTGCTGTGCCCTTGTTTTACTGAGCAAAGCCTGGGAACTGCTGGATCCCTGATTCCAGAGCTCTGATTCCCTGGAAAGCAGCACTGCCACCCCCAAGCTCTCCATACGTTGTTTTGTGTACAGCCCTTGCTGTGATTACCACGGGAGCATGGCCAAATTGCAAAGAGGAAAGAAAAAAACCTGTTAATTAGGCAAAGATGCTCCAAAAGGCAATCAAAATATTTCAAAACTCTTGACAGACTGAGCAGAACAGGCAGAGGAAGATAGACCAGAAGCTACATTAAACTACAACCGAGTTATGGTCAGGCTCCTCAGCTACTCTGAGGATACCACTCTGCCCCTTGGATGTGTAGTTGCATCTAAAAGGGAGATGAAATCTGGTTTTTCTTTGTGGCTTTCTCTAATCTTCTCCCTTATCAGCTTTTCATGCCCATATCTAGTCCTTCTAGATCTGCTTAGCCTACAAATGATGCATGAAAATCCCAACAAACCACAAGAAACAGAGCTCATTTAGCAGCTTTTCCATGAAATACGGAGCTTCCATCTTTATCTCTGGCTCCAACTCCTCTATTCCCAAAGACTTGAGATTTTCCAAGGCAGAGACATTGGAAATCTGGAATTTCAGAACACAGAAAGGCTGACAGATTTCTATTAATTCATCTGGTGTATCTGCTGTGTTTAAAACACCAAACAGATCCTGGCAAGTCAAGCACATAATTTAAAGTTCTGGAGGATGATTAAAACCAGAAACATGCAAATATATCGTCTTAGACAATAAAATCATTCTGATGGCTACAAACACAACCATGCCCTGCAAACAACCATTATTATTTAACAAAAGAAAGGTAAAAATAGATCTGCAATTGAAAACCAAGTGGATGAAAATAGAATTAATAATCCAATAAAGCTGGAATCAAGCCAGGACAACAGAGTTAATATGAACATTCTTCAGAAAGATGCCAGGAATGTTTTTTGGGGGTTGGGTTTGTTGTTTCTTTTCCATAACTATGATTTATTAAACATGAAAACACTTTCTTAAGCTCTCTCTGAATGGAAAAGAGCTTGGAAGAGTCAAGAGTGCAAAATGCTTAAAAAGTTACAGAGTTTCTTCTCCCAAGCTCTTCTTTTCCTAATTCGCTCTCACCACCATTTCCTGAATTACTCCAGGTTTACCTCACTCCAGGAATGATTCAAACAGCACCTGGGGTTGGTACAGATTAACTGAGGGACACAACTGTGCCTTGCTGGTTGAGGATTTTCTTAAAACATTTTACTCAGGTAAAAAGTTTTCAAAATTTAAGGGAAAACTGTTTCAATATATGGCATCCACAGGGCCAAAACACTTTAAATCCTATAGGAATATATATATAAAAATATATATATACACACACACACTGTATATATAGGTGTGTGTATATATATATATTACAATACATGTATATACACACAATCAATAGATCACCTATTTAATAAACAAAAATGACACAGAAAAGGCATTTTCTACTAATTCTGCTCTTTATTTTGGAAAACCCCTCCAGCACCAGAGTGAAAAAAAAGAACCCATCTTGAGTGGCTGCATTTTCTACAGCTCTAAAAATATTCTGTTCCACCTCACCAGTACCCAGGGCTAAAAATAGCCACACAATCTTTCTGCAGTAAAATACCTCTTGCTGTCTTGAGAAAAAGCTACTCTCTGAATTTCCATTCAGGCACAAACACCCTCAAATCTTTCATGAATTTTCTGGGATCACAGAGCGGAGGTGGTGATGCTTCCTAACACAGCTGACCAATAAACTGAGGTTCATCTTCCCACCATTATCACCCAGTGCAGCTTATTAAGCTGGAGGGAATATATTAGAGAGAGGCTTGGACTGAAATTAAGTTTGTACTTTACACCACAGTTGTTACCTAAGATACCACTGAATGGGCCCTTTCCCAATGATTCCCAATAATTGTGTTGATTTCCAAAGGCAAAACCAGTTGTGTTAAGGAAGAGTATGAGCAGTAGAGGAAATTTTTGCTGCACGCTATAAGAAAAACAAGGGATGCCTAATTGGTTATTCACTAACCTAACAGTCTGGATTAGCTACATTTGTCAAAATATTAACCACAAATACGGAATAGCTGTCTGGAACTTCCTCATGAGGGGCAGCTCTGCTCTCTGTGACCAGGCACAGGACGAGGCAAGCTGAGTGAGGGGTTTGGGATGGAGTTCAGGGAAAGGTTTTTCCCCTGGGGGTGCTGGGCACTGACCAGGCTCCCCAGGGAATGGGCACGGCCCCGAGGCTGCCAGAGCTCCAGGAATGTGGGACAACGCTCCCAAGGATGCACAGGGTGGGATTTTGGGGTGTCTGTGCAGGACCAGGAGCTGGACTGGATAATCCTGCTGGGTCCTTCCCAACTCAGGATATTCCCTAATTCTTGCTTTTCCTCCCCAGACAGGTGATGCCTCATTTTGCTTTTCCTTTAAACAACAGAAGGCATCGCATCAATTTATGCTCAGTCCTCTATCAAATATCACTGCTGAAAATTTAATCCCTGCCTCCTAACCAGAAAAATGACTGTGCTTAGAGGAGGGCACAGAAAACATGGAGCTTTGAAAATGTTAAAATGCAGAGAGGCTTTGAGCCCTGCTCCAGGGCAGCAGAAGGCAGGAAATCCGTAACACAACACCACAGCACGGCTCCTCATCGCTCCGGCTGTCCGGAGCCTCCTGGATCGCTCTGCCCAGGGCTCATTTATCCAGCTGTGTTTGGAAGCAGGAGCCAAGGCTGGGGTTGAGCTCTAATGGCTGTAGGGAAGCACGATCCAAGTGGGTCTGTGGGAGAAAAATGCTGAGAGGATTCACCTTAATGGGGGATCTCATCTCAGGCTGCACCACGAGGCCTTTAAAGCCACCCCAATTTCTGGAGTTCCCGGGTAACCGAGTGTTTATTTACACATCAACACTTCCTGCCTCTGAACCACAACCTCTCAGCCCCAAGCTCTGTCATCTTCTGGAACCAGCAGTGCTTTCAAACCACCACCTACCATTCCCTGCACTTCCTGCTGCCCTTAAATGCAGCTGCAGTGAGCAGGATGGGGCTGGGCGCAGCCAGATCCCTCCTGGAGCCACCCTCTCCCTGGAAAAGCCTCTCAGCCATCACTAAAGCCACGCCAGCCCATGCCGAAGGAGGGCTCTGCATCCCAATATCCAATATCTGACATCCCTCAGCCATGTCCTGCACAAGCTGTGGGGTTCAGGAGCTCTGAGCTCATGTCCAGCACCAAGAGAAATCCCAAATTCCCACTGCTTTTTGTCACACCTTGGCCATTCCACTTCATCTCCATCACTTATCACAACAGATGCTGCATCCTCAACCTTTCAAAACACTCCAAAACTACTTGAAGGGAAGCATTTTAGTAAACACTCAAATCCTTCTTTCCTTGATGAGCTCTTCTCCCACCTCCACAGGTCACAACTGTGCCCACAAGCAGCCCGAGAAAAGTGAAGTGACAGGACCACGTTCTCCACCTTAGAACAGATGAAAAACTGAACTCTGGCTCTGGTCAGCTGCTGCATTTATCCCTTCAAATCATTTTTAGATTCTGTTCAACTCACAGTTAATCCTCAGGAGGAACAGGTAGAGCCACCCTGGGGGTGGGAAAGGAAGGGAGTAAAGAGATGTGAAGGAGCTTATTTGAAATTGTGCCTAAACATATATATGAAAATAGCCTGGAAATACTCCAAGGGCTACAATTAATCCATAAATATTATGTATTTTATAACTCTTTCAGATATGTTGTATAAACAGAATACAGAACAGATCAGCTGGAAATTATGTGCAATTGGACAGACACTTATGTTTGATTATTCTTTAAATCACTCATGGCGTAGAGCATTTCTGAAGACCTGCAGGAAGATTAGGGGACACTTCCATGCCAACATTCCATGCCCAAAGTCTCCACTCTCCCAACCCACCTCTGTGGATGGATTCCAACTCTCCTCTCACCCTCCTAGGGCCGTGGATCTCCACTCCACATCCATCATTTTTCCAGAGTGAAGGAACAACCCCTCGATTCCTTCAGACACCTGAATTATGTCCCACAACTCAAAAGCTGCTTTCATGCCTCAGTAATTTAACTTTTATTCCTAAAAGCACCAAGTCAGACACTTCAAAGGAGCAGCACCAAGTCAGCACTGCCACCTCCCTGCATGGATCACAGTTCTGGAGAAGTCTTCCTCTCAACAAGGAAGTTTCTTTCCTCAGGCACAGCGCGGGATTGTTGGGATGTCCTGTGCAGGGCCAGGAGATGGATTTTGTTCCCTGCTCCTCCTGATATTTTATATTCTCTATGGTTCCGTGGAAGCCAAGTGGCTTCCCAGCTCCATTCACAGCAGAGCAGCCGTGTCTGGAAACATCCACATCCTGTCAGGGCCTGGAATCTTGGGACATCCACATCCTGTTGGGGCCTGGAATATCGGTGACCTCAGCTCTACGCATGAGGAGATTGAGCAATCAGCTGAAGAGAGCCTCAATAAATGACACTCCTTGTTTTTAGCACAGGAGTTACCCAGTTGGTTAAAGCTCTCTCAGACTTTAAAGAAACACTCTTGACTGTGGAAAGCTTAACTTGAGGCCCAGCGCACGCAAATCCAAAAGAAGAACCCCAAGTGCACTGTAATTCCAGTGCAGCCCCAGCACAGAGCTAATATTTCACCCCCTTCTTGCACAATGAAAAGCTGCAGGGCCGGAAGTCAGAGAGCTCAAAGCTGAGTTGAGAATATAGTGTTTTGTTGAACTTCCTCCCACAAAGTACATTTCAAAAAATAATAAACACAGAAGACAGTAAAAGCGTGACTTTCATATAAACCGTAACAGCAATTGCACAGAGCAAGAGATCAGCTCACTGATAGAGAAAAAGGAGAAATACTTGCCAAGCAAAACTTTCTTGTTTCCAACCTAGCTTTCTTGTGCACTGAATTGTTTAATTGTTTAATGGCTGTACCTTGAACTGCAGGCACCCTAAAGATTTCAGGCAGCTCGGTTGCAAGGTCTGGCTCCATGTCCAAGGCACCAGGATCACTCACAGCCAAAGGAAATTCATGGTAAGTGCAGGTCAGGAGAACAAATGCTGGTTGGGGAACATGGACTCAACCCCTGAGGGGGAAATTCTGCTGCCAGGAGAAATCCTGGTGGTAGAGTCCAGAAATCAAGAAATTAAACTGAGACCTCCATCCAGAGAAGCCTCAGTAGAGGCACTGGAAGCTCTGATGGTACCTGGAGTCTGGAATTCTCCTGGCTCTGAGGGATAATGACTGATCTGTGCCTCTTCCTTCCAGGAGGCTGCAGGTAAAAATTCTAATTCCTCTGGCTCTGATCCAACTTTCAGCGAGTGCTGTGTTCATATCACTGAGAGCTGAAGCACAGCAAATAAACTGCAGGATGATGATCCTTCTGCCATTTGGACTGATTTTAAAGAGGAGGAGAGCTCACAGCCTCTTTAATCCTTTCAATTGGAAAAAAAAAAAGCTTCATTCCCCTTACAGGTAAGTGAAGGCCCCTAAGCCAGTTAAAATGTTTTTTGGAACGACTACACAGCTAAAGCAATTAGGAATGACATTTGCTGTAACAAGACACATTTTTAAGATGTTACTTAACTATCTCATGTCCCTTCCATAATAATCTGGCAAATTCTGGTCCTTGTTACTCACAGTAAACACACTTCACCACACAAAAGAGATCTTATCTGTGTGTTAGGAGTTACTTTTAGAAAATGTGCTTAAAACACAACCAATTAGCAACGTCTGGGCTCTGGGGGCTGGAAATGGGAGAATTAAGTGAGAGCTGCAGCTTCACTTGACAAACAACCTAAATTCTCCTCTTTAAGAGATCCTATTAAAAAACAACAGAGAAGCACAGTAATAAGGCAACTTGCATGCATTCCACCAAGGCCAGAGTGGACAGCTTTTCCTCCAAAAATAAAAAAGCCATAGAATCACTTCAAATGGTGGTTAACCACGGCAGAGAGCTCAGTGCACATTCACCCACCAGCACACATTTGCAGAACAAGGAGCCTTCCTGGCTGGCTTGGACACAAACCCATCCCATCTCGATGCTTTCTCCACTTGGCAGTGAGGGTGACTAATAAAATGTGGATCAAATTCAACAGCTCCACAGCAAATGAACAAATGTCTCTTTGTCTCACATCAGCAATGCCCAAGGAAGGACTGGACGTGGCACTCAGAGCCTGGGCTGGTGACAAGGTGCTGATCAAAGGTTGGACTCCATGATCTTGGAGGGCTTTTCCAGTGTCAGTGATCCTGGGATTCAGCCAGCCACGCTCAATAGGTGCTGGTGAGAAGGGTGCAGATGGATAAATCCTGCATTCCATGAATCCAGCCCAGCAAGCAGCCAGCATCCACGTGAATCCTGGGCCAGAGCCGCACTCAAGTGGAAGGAGGTAACATCTATTCCCTCCTGTTCCTGACGTTACAAATCAGAGTTAGCAGATTTCATTTCCTCATCCGTTCCTCACATTAGCTGTGTGCTACCCACCCACCCAAAGAAATATTTGGGTACAGATTGCCTGTTCGAGTTCCCTGCTGGGCAACTCCCTGCCCTGAGGCTCTCTCCAATTACTGCTTCTCCAATCAACCATCACTTCTCAAAGGGACAGAAAACGATAGCAAACCTTCCCAGCTGGACTTGGGAACAACCAGGGGCAATCTCACCCAAGGATGCGCTTTGCCCAGTTTTAGGTAATGACTGTCATCCCAGAAGGATCTGAAACTTGAATTAGACAAATTCTCTCTCGCACACACATTTTCTTTCTCTTCCAGTAGGTTCTATTTCAAGCAGGCAGAGAATTATTCCAAACCCCACATCAGGTCATCAGTTCATCCTTGTGGGGGAGGGCAGCAGAGTAAATTCAAAAGTTCTTTATCCCTATCCCATGAGTAATCTGATGGGAAAAAGCAAGCAGGAGATGCTGAAACGCTGGCTGAATGCCAGGTTCTGAGCGTCTGCAGTAGGATCTGCCAGTGGAAAACAAACCAGGGAACCTACACACTGGACACTTGAGGAAACCCACACTGCTGGCAGCAGCGAGAAGGATGCTCAAACCATCTGGGGCAAATATTCTACAAATCATTTCAGACTTTGCAAAGTATCAGTAATCAACAGAGAACACGAATCCAAGTCTGAACAGGGTGGTGAGGCCCTGGCACAGGGTGCCCAGAGAAGCTGTGGCTGCCCCTGGATCCCTGGAAGTATCCAAGGCCAGGTTGGACAAGGCTTGGAGCAGCCTGGGATAGTGGAAGGTGTGGGGATGGGACTGGATGGGCTTTAAGGTCCCTTCCAACCCAAACCATTCCAGGATTCTGTGATATGCACGGACACTGCAGCTCTTCCCTCAAATGCTCAAGTAAAAAGGTTTTTAACAGGATTGTTTCAGACAAACAGAATTCCCATACAAAACAAAAGCCCCCAACACTCCTGAAGTTAACGAAAGGACAGGGATTGCTTCCAAAGGTATCTATCCGCTTGGAATTTCACTTCCTTTTTCTCACCCTGACACTGCACAAAGGGGAAAAATATCCCATTGTCCATCAACTCCTGAGGCACTGAGACCTGGCAGGGAGTGAATTACGATCCCTGCATTTGGGGCTGGCCTGTCAGACGGAGAGCTGACAGCAAAGTGCTCTCCCCACATGCAGGAATCAATGCACACCATCATTCCTGCACTGGAATGTCTTGTGGAAATTACAGCCTTATTTTGAAGTATTTATAATGGAAAAGCAATGAGACACATACCAAGTAGCTAATTAGCTCACACCACCAGCATTGCCTGGAATGGTTATTAATCAATTAGGGTTTAGATTAAAGCTAAATAGATACAGTGCACCTCTGGAAAGAATACCTGAACCAGAAGATTAAATTACCAAAAACTCTCTGCTTTTCCTTCAATTACAGCAGCTAAACCAAAAAAATATGCAAGCAACCGTGCCAGATCCTTCAGAAATGCACAGACAACCCTCAGCACTCACACATCAGGCCTCCCACATCCCCACAGCCCTTCAGACTGTCACTGGAAAGTACCTGCTCAGCTTTGTTTACAAGGGATTTCTTCTGCAAAGGACTTTTTTTTCTCACTCACCCACCCTCTCTTCCCAGATCTCCTCTCACAAATCTGCTCCTCCAACCAGCAGTGAATCTTTCCTGGGGTTTCAAGCCAGCAGAAGGTTCCACGAGCAGCCCCTCAGAAATCACCAGAACTGTTGCATTTAGGCAATATTTAAGAGTATTAAAAGTTAACCATGCTGTGAAGTGCTACGTGGAGCCAGAGAAATCACACATTATATAATGCTCTGGAAGCAGCAGATCCTTCTCAGCAGCTCCACCAGTGATTTATACCTTCATACAAAAAATCAGTTGCAAGAAAAGTAGCCACAACTGCAAAAGAACCACAAGCCTCCCTAAATTCAAATGTTCAGACTGTAATGGATCCAGCAAATTTCCAGCCTGGCATTCCTTCCCTGCACAGAAGAGAACATTTTAGAAGCTTGATGGATTTGGGGGTAGTTTTGTTTAGTTTGGGGTTTTTTTTTAATAATGAAACTCTGTGGTTTATAAGAACTACTGAAAGCAGACTGGTTTTTTTTTTCATTTTTTTCTAAGATTTAGTTTGCTTCTTGTCAAAGTCCCCCCTTAAAAATAACGGATGTTTAAACCATATTTAGAGGCTCAGCTAAAGCAACTAATGAGTGTTACGTAAGACGTCTCTCCATGTAGAACAATCTGTTCCAAAAGTTACCAAAAATAGCAATTCCCTAAACACTGGTATGATGCAATATTTAACCAGTTGCTGCACCAGCAGCTGAATTGGGCCATTATTCCCCAAACACCACCAAGTGTCGGGACGAGGTTTTCTTACCTAGGCTGGTGGGTTTGATCAGCTCATCCAACAAGTCATAAAAAGGGAGTTTCTGCAGTTTGATGTCGGGGTGCACGGGGTGCAGGGCCGAGGTGAGGTGGGGCAGTTCCAGTTCGTGTTTGGGTCCCAGGAGTGACACCGGGAGCAAGGGGGACGTGGCGGGGTGGCCGTCGTAGCCGAGCTGTGGAATGGTGGATGGCGACAGCGTGGCCGGCATGGAGCTCGAGTGCACACTGGGGATGGACAGGTCTGCTGGGGTCATGATTTTCTGGGGGAACCTTCTCCTATAGAGTTCTTTGATTTTCATCTGGACAGCGGGGCTGCAGCCAGCCTTGAGCAAGTGCAGGGCTTTCGTCAGCAGTTCGTGTTTGCGGCCGTGCTTGTTCCTCCCCGCGTAGCCCAGCAGCACCTGCAGTTCCGAAACTCGAAGGCTCATAACCATTTGCTTCAAAGAAACAAAACAAAGAATTAATACTCAACTTCCAGCATCCGCAGCAACACTAGAAAGTGCCTGAAGCCCATTAAGAGTGAAGGCACGGCGCCACTGCTCTGCCCCCTTTTACAGTGCTCACAGGTATTTATTTTAAAGTCTGCAATGAGAGATTTTTAAAGGCATTTCCATTCTGTGGGGAAAAAACCTGAGAAAAGGACAAGTTGCCAGTGCAAAATAAAGGTTGTAACTCGAATCATTTTTTAGTCACTTGCTAGAATCTCTGATGCTAACTATTTGTTATTGCTCTAGCTGGATGTAAAAGAAGTTATATGTTGACAATATCCAAGCTGTGCCAATCCTCAACTCCAGACACCCCTTCCAAGTGCCTCCCTCACTTTCTGCCACGCAGCAGAACTAATCCACACAGGTTCAAAGAAAGGAGATCAATGACATTAAAAGTAGAGTGAATATAATCCCACTTGTGTGCAACCCCATGCCATCATTTTTGGGTTAAAGGAAACTTCTTCCCATTCCATCTCTGCGCTTCTCCCATCAGAGCTGCGTGTCCTGTTTCGGATGGGGGAGCTGGACTTTGCCTTCTATTAATTAGCATCTTCATTAACACAGCCACTCAGTGTCTCCCAATATGATCTAATGAATCAAACTGGTACAACTTGTCACCTGTTTCACTTCTCCAGGAACTGAGAAAAACACTTCCCAAACCAGTGAAACCAGTAATCACCAGTGCGCATCAGCAAGGCAGGCAGGAGCCAGAAAATCAACTTCGGCGCCTGGTTTTTATTGAAAAATATATTTCAGCACTTGACAGCAGCTTGTTCATCATCAGATGGCCTGAGACATCAGCTGGAATGATGATATCCCTGCAGAATTTTGGATTCCCAAGGAATCACAAGGAAGTGAAATGCCTAAAGCCCACTGACATGACTGGCTGCCCTTCTGCATGAAATACCCTGAATATTTTGTAGTCAATCCCAAAAGATCCAATTCCAAACAATACTTGATGTAAATATTTGGGACCAAAGCACCTAATTCAGCACACGAGGGTTCTGCAATTTCCCAGCCACTGAAGGATGGAGGCCCAAACCAGAATTTCCGTTTGGAATCTCTGCATTTAACCACAAATGCTCCCATCCTCTCTGGTCCTTCAAACTGTGCAAGGCATTCATTCAGTCTCAAACACTGCTCTGATTTTATTCACGTTCATTCTTAAACCTGAAGTGCCAAGATTAGAAAGGTGCTGCCCCTGGCTTTAGCACAACCAGCCTGAAACTCCCATCACTTCCTCAAAGCTCCACCACCTGCAAGAGATCTTCACTGCCCAGGTGCCCACAGGAGGTTTTTCCCTCCACTGAAACTGGTCCTGTTATTTAAAAGCCCTGAATGAGATGATTCACGTCTTCAATGAGGTTTGCATCAGCCACACTGAACTCAAGTTTGCCACAAGATTTCTGCTCTGCTGAACCACAGCACCAGAGCTCAGGAATCTCGCTGCTAATCCTAGATAAGCCTTGCTGCAGCCTTCCACAAACCCTTTGGGTAGAAATGGAGTTGGTTTTTTTTCCCCAAGAACTTTCTTCACACTTAACTGTGGGACTGTCACAGAGCTACTAATGAGAACAGACGAGGTACTTGGTAAGAAATGAAGATGTCTTAAAAGAATAAGGCATTTCAGTTCCAATCTGAAGTGTTGACAGCTGAAAGGAAAGTGAAACAAATAGATCTGAAACATGGAAAAACACTATTTATAATGCTTTACAAACACTTCTTCAACAGAATGAGTAGTTAGAGCTGATGGGTTTAATGCCATCACCATTAAAAGTCGCTTCCTGAACAGCCAGAACCTCTCAGAGCTTCACTCTGCTCTTGTTTTGTAATAAACTCACGGGCCCAGTTTGCAAAGAGCACAAGAGAATTAAGAAATGATTGAGGCAACAGAGAAGCTCCCGCTCCATGCGGGATGATTTCTGTTTTTAAGGTAAAGGCGAGCTGGAATGAGCACACAGAATGCAGGGTCCACGGTGGAGCCAGACCCAGAGACCAAAACAAACAAAATTCCCACATCTTCCCCACCCTGGCACATTCCTCGCACACGAGGACAAGAACAATTCTGTTTGCAGTGTTCAGGGCACCAACAGAGCCACCCTTAAAACCAGCAGTGAAGCCGTGTGGGTTCATTACAGCTTCTCACTTTACAGACAAACCCTTCCTCCACAGCAAAGGGAGGCAATGCCTTAAACCACCCCACCTTGCACAGGGCTTTGCTGGGGGATTGTGTCCCTCAGGGGCACCGGGAAGCCGAGCTGGGAAAGGTCGCGCACAACATGAACAGGAATATTCCTGTCCCCTCCTCCAACCCAGCCGTGTTTTATTTGAGGACACAACCCAGCTCCACCAGCAGAAATCCAAGCCCTCTCCAGGTTCCAATCCCTTGGTCCATGGCATCCTGACCCTGGGACAGGCAGGATAGTACAGCAGGGAAACAACCCAAGTGCTGCCAGACACACCAAGTAAATACATGAAAAAGCTGCAACTTGTCACGTTTTCTCTGTCACATCTCACCTCATCACAATTCCAACCCCTCGCTGGCTCAGTTGCAGCAGCAAAGCTGAAGGGCAAAGACACAAAGCGTTTTGCTTCAGGAAATCTTGCTTTTCTTTCCTGTTGCCTGCAGCAATTTAGTGAAAAGATCACTGGCACCTGCCAGGTACAAAGCCCACCACAAAGAGCCTGGCCCCAACAACAGCAAATACCCACAGCACAAATAACTGCCCCCACCTCTGGCTGCCGAGCAGAATCGCCAAAATGTTTGGACTTCTCTTTCCTAACAGGAACAAAAGTAACAAAACCACAAAGAAAAGCTGAACTGCTTTGGATATGCACGTTTTTCCCAAGGACTGGCTGCAGAGAAATCCTGCACGCTGCAATTGCAGGTGTTTAGTAATGGGAATCCCCATTCCTACACATATCACAGCAGTGCACAAGAAACTGATGCTATTTAGCTCTAAAAAGGTTGAGGTTTTTGCCACTCAGACTGGCTGCCAACAAACCCCAGCATCAAACACACATTAGTATTGTGCATTTTGGAACCTGTCATACTCAGGGAATACCCGAAACCCAAAGAGAGGACAAGGCTGGTGAGAGACATCGTTCAGAGAGTGAAAGAAGCTTTCCAGAAACCCGACCTAGCTCAGGTTGGTGGCACATTTCTGTCCCGACTCCCTGTGAAGACCTTCCTGGAGTGAAGGACTCTGTGATCTCTAAACACAATCTGACATTTCCTGCTCGACAACACAACACAACCACGTGCTGCTCCACCAAACCTGCATTAGTCATGGATTCCTTATCTGTGCTCCCTCTCCAACGTTCTCATCCGTTCTCATCCCAACTCCGACACCACAGTCCTTCCCAAATCCCTCCGGGAATTTTGCTGCCATCAAACAAGTCCCGTAATTGTCTGCGTGAGGTGGGAAAGAAGCCAGGTTATTTTGCCACCTCCCAGTTTCCAACTGTGTCCAACCTGGGCCATTTTTCTGGCTGTGTCATCCCAAGCATTTGATGCCGTTCCCACTGCTGCAGGAGTAGGAGCATCCCCAATTTCTCTGTGTTGAGGAAACATTCTGGAACAACCCACCTGGGAACAAGGAGAATTCCCTGCTCCACAACTACTTCAGATAACCAAGAAGGTTTGGAAAAAGACAGTTAGAAGTTTATGAGAGTAATCCATGGGCAGCACTGACATCATTCCCCACTGCTCTCTGGTGCTTATCCAGAGGAAAGGGATGTCCTACCTACAGCTCTTTTCCAAAATAATCATTACATTCTTTTAAAAGCTATTAGAGATGGAAACTGTTTAAGGTAAGAATCATTTACTTCGATTTTCTCTGCAAGGGCAATAGCAGAGATGAAATCTTGGCTTTCCACACAAGCCCAGTTGTTCCACCCAAGGAAAGATTCCCAAACTGGGCAGATTCCCAGCTCAAGGAATTCCAACCCTTAGCACAGGTTAACAGGTCAGAGCAGAGAAAATTGTTTTCAGGAATTACATCTTGTCTCCATGACTTCCGAGAGTTAGGAATTAAGCTTAAAAATAAATAAAAAATAAATAAAATTTAAGTGTTGGTGCCTCTGGATAAGAAATTCCCTGGAAAACCTGTGGCTGGTCTCACAGGCACCAATTATTCAGGGGAATGAGCAAATGCAGGCAGGCAATATCATTCCTGGCCTGGAAAACACAGGGAGGTTTAAACTCTGCTTTGAAATGCAGGAAGAGGAGCTGCAAGTGCTGCTGCTGGAGAAAGATCAGACCCAGGTTATCTGCTGAGATCCAACACCACGCACGGGGAACCTGCATCTTCTTCCCCCCATTTTTAGAAGGGAGGGACTTGTCTGAGAGGTGAAAACCAGGCAGCAGCCAGTATTTATTTATATTTTTAATAAACTGAGCAGTGTCCACAGAGTGACGGACAAGACTGAGCATTTTTCACCCGTCCAGAAGCACAAGAACTGCCTGCAAAGCAAAACATTCTAATCCCACTGTTTGATCTGGATTTTTTAGAGAAGATATTTCTCCATCTCCAGTTGTCAGCCCCAGGATCTATCTGGAGAATCCTACAAGTTATTCCTGGATGTTTATGATAAGCAGAAGCAGGGAATAAGCTCCAAAACACATTCTAATGATTTGCCAGCACAACAAGAAGCATTTGGCTGGGGCCCACACCACATTCTGTGCCTAAAGCAATCCAACAGGTCCTCCCCAATCCTCCAAGCATTAACACGAAAGGTGAAGGGGGAAAAAAATAGGAATGAAAAGAAAAAATCACCTCAGACCCCAGACAAAAGATGGAAGAGAGTAAGTAAAAGGAGAAAAAAAAAGGGAGATCACCTGTTTATAAACAGCAACTTCAGGCAGTGACAGTAAATTTCTTGTTATTAAAAACACAGTGATTAGCTTTAGTGATCTTTTAGTAATTAAGAGTCATTATGACAGAAGAGAGCAAGCTCTGCAGCAAATTCCTTCGAAGGTGAAGGACAACACAAATGGAAATTTCCCCCCTATGAAAAAGGAATTCCATAATCACTTCCAAAAGGCAGGTAAAAAAATAGAAATTGATCTTTTTCTCTCTCTAATAAAAGCAATGAGGAAGTGTTAGATGAGTATGGAAATGGTTCTGAATTAATCCCACTAAACTCCAACCCCCAGCTGTAAAAATACAGCTCCTGCATGCTCTGAGCAGCCTCCTTAACCCCTGAGGGCAATTTTCTGCAGAAGGAAGCTCTCTACACTCTGACTAAACTCTTGGCTTCTTGGATATTTAAGATTTGTGAAACTGAACAATCAGGAAGGTAAAAATATCTCCATTTTTAATAAACCACATTCCCTAGCCCTAAATTCCACCTGCAAGGCTCACCAAGGAAGCTCTCAAGGCTGAACTATAAAAACTGAACTCAGTCTCCTGAAAATCTGCAAGAGGGAGTGAAACAAATCCCGGGAAGCTCGAGTGCCTCGATGGCAGGCTGTGACTTCCTGCATTTGTCTCAGGCAACCAAAACAGCCACAGGTTGAAGTCCCTGTAATTCAAACCAGAGGGGAGGCAAAGGCACAGAAGAACGGTCATAAATATGCAACATCCTCCAAGCTTTAAGGAGGCTACCGGCTTTCATCAGGAAAAACTCTTTTTGCTGGGGTGGGACCTCCGAGGCTTTGGGAATGAAGGCAGCACCAAAGGAACAAGTACAAGGCAGTAGCAGGTACAAATATTATTTGCTTTTTGTTGCACACACAAGAGGATTGAGTATTTCTTAGTCAAAGAAACCTCTATTTACACGGTGTATCAGTGCTCATAAAGGACAGGTGGTAATTGTAGGAGCAAATCTACTCATCTGAACAGCTGGCAAGAAAAACAGGCTTGAAACCAGTAAAAATCAGTCAACAAAATGCTCCTGGAAATGCCAAAACAGCCTGGGCAGAGCTGCTGATGGCACCTCCAGAGACCTGGGCTTCCTTAAGCTCAAACTGTATTCATGATTTTCCCCAAGCAATGCATTCCCTGCCACGGCAGCTGAGAAAGCACCCATAAAGCTGGAGCCATCAGGTGTTATTTACCTCTGCAGGCTCACAAACAAGAGATTTCCTTGTGAATCACACGGGTGCTGCAGATCTTTTAATAGAAACATTACGACCCTTGAACCAACCTGCCTGAACGATGAAGCTCTCTCAGCCTTAATGATTCTGTGATTGTGCAATTTTAAACCCAGATCCTACAACTTTAAGATCAGTGCTAATACTAAGAATCTGTCGGGGAGGAGATCATAAAAACTGCAGCAGTTCAGGTGGAAGCTTCTGGACAGGATCTCCCACCAAAATCCTTCTGTATGAGCCCATGGAAGCACGTCACCACTGAACTTGGAATTCCACGGATAATTAACCCAAGGAATATTCTCCTCACCTGGTCCTGGCAAACACTTCTTCTTGTTTGTATCTATTACGTTGGTAAAACCTGCCTATCCCCAAATTCAGTAAGTTTCAGGAAGGTCAGTGATGCTGTTTCATACCTAAACACCAATAAATTCTGTAAATTCCAGCCAGAGCCCTCCATCTCATCCCACACCAGTGATGTCACCAAGTTCTTTGGGATGTCTATCACTGCCTGGATTCAAAAACCCCACAGTGATAAAAGCACCAAAACTCAGTGACGAGTGACAGGATCTTGGAAAAGCAAACACAGAGCCCCCTGAGCTGCTGCTGGTAACAGGCAGAGTTTGGAATTTTCAACATAATCCCCGTGTCTTAAAGGTTGTCTTATGCTTTTGGCAGATGCTTGTGGTATTTTGCTGTGCTCTGGGACATGGGAAATACCTTCTAAAAGCATTGACACATAAAACCTGGCATATTAGTGCAGGCAATTGCCCTTCTGGACCTCCATTCCAGCCCTTCTCCTACAGGTTATTTCCTCCGGGAGGGAGAACCAGCCAAACCAGGTGACCACACACCCCAAATTCAGTACTGAACACTTAACCCCGTGGGGGTTTTTTGTTTGGTGACAATGAGGATGCACCAACCATGCTGGGCAGAGATGCTGGGGCAGGGACTTGCTCCAGCTGTGAGAGATTTGTTAGGAAAAGTCTGCCAAGACTTAAGTCATGTCTAAAGTGGGCTTGATTTAAAGCAAGTCACATTTTATCTTAATCCGTAACGAAAGCTTTACCGGTCTCAGGAGACTTTCCCCGCTAGGTGAACGATATTATTACTTTTGGTATTAAATAAGGTTGCTGACACAGTGGTAATCTCCATTTTCTTGGAGACTCCAGGTTTTTTCAGCCATGCTCAAACTTAATTGTCCCTGGTGTCTTTCTCTTTGCAGCTGGGAATTCCTTTTGCTGGAATGATTTCCATGACAAGTAATGGCAGAAACGCCAGTTTGGGAAATCCTGGCTCTGACACAGGAGCCTCTCTGCAGGCAAACAACTCACACCTAAGGCTAAGAGTGAACACAGTTATTTGGGAGAGGGTCATTGCCAGACAAATTTACTTTTTATTAAGAATATTCTTCACTGAGCCTTCCTGGCTGACAGAAGAGCCAACTCCTATGGAATGAGGAGCAGTGGAGCCCCAGCCAGCTGCAAACAGATGTGTAAAGAGCTTCCTAAACACACTGTGTCCTCTTAGAATCACTGTGACAAAGGTTTACAGCGTTCTAATCAAGATATAACAACTGTTAGAGCACTCAGGAACAGTCTGAAATGCTGTCTCTTTGTATAAAAAAAGACAGGACCAAGAAGCCACGTGGGAGGTCACAAATTCACGTTAATTTCCCTTCCCTCAGTGATTTAAAAAAATAAAACATCCACTTCAGAATCTACCACTAACACAAAATAAACCGTCACACCAGCTCTCTGAGTGATCTGGGATTTACAGACAGGATTGTCCTGTCAGACTCCCTTCCAGCCATGCTTTCCCAACACAACCCCAGCGAACAGCTCTGGTTACTTTCTAAATATCTCAAATACCTGCATGAAGCACACGGAGCTTTTGCAAGTCAATTTTGAGGGAAAGCTGGAGAAGAATGCACCTGGAATTCAGTGAATGTACTCACTGCAACGTGGATAAAGAGGCAGCTTCCAGGAGCAGCTTCCAGAGCCTCTTAGCAGCAGGACACACACCAAGACCAACATTCCTACACGCAGGGTTTGATGTTTGCTTGCAAAGCTTTGTGAATCTCTGCTGCATCAACAGACATTATTACTTGGCTTGTGTTTGTCAACTTAAACAGCATTTGATTAAAACTAATTATTGCCGTAAGAGGTGCAGGTTTTCCTCCAAGATTTTAAAAGTAACATCTTGCTATCTGCACCTTGCACAGTGAGTTATTCTCCACGTGCTGTAAGTTATCACCCAGCGCTGAAAAATTAGTTATCCACTAAAACTTTGCTCTTAATTAGCTCTGAATGAGATAACACTTCAAGATATGAGATTATGCACTCAAAGATATCCAAACTGTCCCTTTTTTTCTCCTCATTCGTCCCATTTTCTAGGATGCAGCACAGGAGACAGACTACATCATCCCTGACTATTATTCTGGTATCTCAAGAAGGTTTAATTAAGAATCATATTAAATTTGGATACTGATTTGCAAAGTACTGAACAGCAGGGTGAAGGCAGTACATAATTGAATCTCATTTCCCTGAAAAGTAACCAATGGCTCTGTTAATGCCCCAAGAGAGGGGAAACTGCAAAACTGGAGTGATCAGCTCACAATTCACACTCGAAAAAGAAAGAAAACCCATGAAAGCCAAAACGGAACATGACAAAATAAATGGGTCCTTTTGGAATTTGAGGCAAACTTCCCTTGTGAGAAATGAATTCCCAGGGTTTGGGAACTGGTTTGGAGCCTGGGCCTTGTCAGTGGGTACCAGGGACCATGATCACCGTGGTCACATCCATCCCACAGGATGCACCAGGATGTTTGGTTGGGATTTTAGCTGGAATACAGAAAGGCCTCCAGTAACAGGTCAAAAACATCTTAAAATGGGGGAGGCAGGAAGGAAGGAAAGGCGGAAGGAAGGGAGAACAGGAAAACAACGAGATAAGACAAAACATCAGGTATGGGAAATAATACTTTACCACGAAAAGACTCCCCTTCCCAAAGGAAATAAATCTGCTGACAACAAATCCCTCTGAAATACACTGGCCAAACACCCCATTCCCTTCTAATAGCACTGAGAATAATAATTCATTACTACCAACAATTAGCCTGAGTTGTTACCACAGAAATGAGCCGCGGAGCCACAAGCTCCCACTGTGTCAATAAGCTGAGAACAAGGATTCCATCAAGCAATCACCCTGGCCTCTGCATGGTAAAAGCCAAGTTTAAAAGAGAGAGCTACTATTCCACATTTCTTTATTTCCTAAGGTCTTCAAACCCATGCACAGCAATTACGTCAGGCAGCCAAAGTACACAGCTTTTTTTTTTTAAGCAGTCATATGGCAGTAAGTCATCAAGATTAATTAAAAGCTTGAAGAATCCTGAGAAATTGTCTTTTTACATTCCATTTTTATTCTATTTAAATAAAGGATTTGCACCTCTGAAATGGTTTTCCACTGTATTAGTTAAGAATGATATTGTTATATTAGAAGAATTACTTTCTTTTTTATAGAAGCAGCTACCTGCAAACCTACAGGTTCAGGATTTTAGGTACCAGCACCAAGAAACCATGAGGCAGGAATTATTTATTGCAAGCAACAAGATGATATAAAATTAGCATTTACACATCACATATTGACACAGATTAATTTTAAAGTGCTAAAATATATTTTTAGAGAAATCAGCAGCAAAACTTCTGTGATGCAAATCCAAGCCCAGGTGAAAATCCTGGCAGGGAGAAGTTCAGCTCCCCCTGAAAACTTCCCTGAGCCCGTCCTCAACCCAGTTCCCAGCGCAGCGGACTGGGGATCCTGGGTCAGTCAGTTAATGAGACACGGATGACTTCTCTGGCTGCTGCTGCCAGCACTAAAGAATCAGGGAGACTGTCAGGAATCCCAGGGATTTCATTCCAAGAAGCAGCACAGCTTGGAAGGAGAGCGAGGGGGCGGCAGCCGTGCCAAGGCCTGAATGCGGATCCCGGGGCTGGCGCTCAAAGAGCCCCGGGCACAAAGAAAGGGAGAAGGGAAAGCAGGAAGTTCAGTTTTTCATATCACCCACAACGCAGGGCTTCTTCCCACTATGTAAAAATGCAGAAAGATGACAGAAGAATAGCAGAGGAAGCAGATCTTCCTGCTTTTCTTCAGCCTTCAATGAGGAGAAAGAAACGGCTTTGAATGAGCGTGCAGCCAGAGAGAGACTGAGAAGATGCATCTTAAGCAAGGCCTGAACTCCTGGCAAAGCTGAGCTGAACCCCACAATCCTACTTCACCCCTCAGAATTCGGGATACTCTCTCCTTCCAGCTTCCAGAGCTGTCCATGCCAGAAAACTGCATTTTTCTGTGTATTAGCAGCGTGTTACCTATAGGCTCAAGCATGCAGTGAGTTAGAACACTATATATACTCTGTATGCAATATTTTCCTGGCCCACACAGAGCACAGCAGGGCCTACAGAAACATTTTCCTGCTACTCTGGCACATGCTAAGGACACTTGCTTGGTGGGAAGAGGGATATTTCATTTCCCAGGGCCCCAACCCACCACCTCATCCTCCAGACACTTTTTCTAACAACCAGACTAAGACTGAACACAATTAATTTATTCCCACAATAACCCCTACCCTGCATGGAAACAAACCACTTGATGGAATGAGGATTTTTAAGAAGCCAAGTTTCAGCCACACCTATGATTTAAAATCCGTGAAAACCATTGCAAGTAAACTCCAAGCACGATCCTGCATTCACTTGGCTTCAGCCACGAGAACAAACCAGGATCCAAAGAGCTGCCTAAGAAAATTCTGATAGCAAAGTTATCAAAATCCCGACCAAGCGAGAGGTGCAGTTTCTGCAGCGCTGACTGCAGAGTCAGACACTCCCTCACTTTTCCAAGCCTTCCTCCCCCCATTCCCATCCCACTCTCGGGGCAGAGGGAGAAGGATGCTCCACTCACTGCTCCTTTTCATCCTGACTGACCAAACCACTGCCCCACCTCATTAACCACCCTCATCCAAATCCCACTCTGAATAGGAATTTGCATATAGACAAGTCTTTTGCAGCTCATTAATGGCCTCTGAATAACTCTCACACGTTCATGAATTTATGTCCTGCCTGTCCCTTTTACACACACGGGCCACAGGCACAGGGGCACGAGGGATTATTTAGGGTCCCGTGACAAAACAAGGCATTTCCCGGGTTTCAGCAGGGAATTTTAGTATGAATTGTCTTCACCTGTGTGCCTCCTGATCCGCTCACTAGATAACAACGTACAGCTCCTATTTCCAGGTAAGGATGTTCCAATTGCTTCACTGCTCAGCCTCTATGTCAAAAGGAAAAATACTGGGGAAAAATAAAAATAAAGGCATCGAGACACCATCATGTGGGCCCAAAAAATTAAGGAGTCCCTGAAGTTAATCAGTTATTATTTAGCTCAAGCCCTTTACCAAACTGTGTGAATGTCCTCTGAAAAACAAAGGCACATTTTACCAAACTTTTCGAGTGAACTGAACATAGGAAACAAGTTCCAACACATCTCTGCTTCCCCTTAAAACAGCTTGGCACCACCTCAGAGTCCTCCATGTGTTTAAAAACAACAGAATAGCACAGGTCAAAGGAAACTATGAAAATCCAGTCTGCACACACAAGCTGAGTATTCCTCCAGCATTAATAACTTCTTCAAAAAAATAAAACCAGGCCCTAGATCCTCAGTTGCTATTCAAAGTTCTTCTGTTACCATCGTGGCTGAGCTGTTCCAAGAGCAAACAATAGAGGAAGGTCATGCGTGGAGTTCTGCACTGGCACACTCGGCTTAACCTGTTCCTGAACATCCAAGAAAACCTAGGGATCAGCAGGGTTTTAAGGATGAAGCATCACTGGCAGAGCCCAGTTTAATGTCCATCACTTTAGTGATGCCTGTGGGAAAAGCAGAGCAGCCAGCCCAGAGCTTTACAGAGCTCGGGGGTGACCTTTGCCACAGCTGGGCCCAAGATAAACACAGGTATGAAAACATCAGCTCAGCTGCAAGCACACAAATCACTGGGAGAAATCATTGGAAAGGGAGCAGAGAGCAAATAAGAAATCATTCTAAATTATATAAATTCCTGCTTCACCCAAAGCTCCAAGTGCGGGTGGGTTTGGTGGTCTCATCATAAAAAAATAAATATATATGCACACACGGGAAGTGGAAACATTCTTAGGATGGCACAGGTCCAGCACAACTCCCCTAATGAAGAAATAACGAAAGCTAAGAGTTTTCAACCTCAAAATAGAGGACCTGGTGACAGCTATGATCCAATCTAGAAAACCTAGAGCAGCACACAGAGATGGACAGGGATGAGCTGTTTACCCTCCTCCATCACACACCAGCCACGGATGGAAGCAGGCTCAAAATGACACGAGCAGGGTCCTCACACTGCAAAGAGCAGAACAGAAATTCCTCCCAAAACACTGCAAACAAAATCAGATTGTAAAGGTTCAAGAGAAACCTAGGCAGGCACTTGGAAACAGATTTATTATGGCTCGTCCAGCCCACTGGATCCAGAGGGGTGAGCTGAAGTGGCTGGAGATGGAGGAATATGGCAGGAAGGGGACAGGTATTTCTCCCACTTTGCCCTGTTGCTGCTCTCCCCACTGACTCATTTCCAGAAGCTGCAGGAGGACAACACCAGGCAGAATTGGTCTGAACCACCACAGCCACTTTTCCATTCCTAAGAATCAGTTTATAACACATTTATTTTTAGCCATTTCCTCCGAAACCCAAGTGACATTGTCAAGGGCCTCGAATAAAAATGTTACTGCAGAACAGAAAGAGTCAAATTTTAACAGCAAAGAGGTAAAAGTAGGAATTAACTGAATGAAGACCTGGGTGGACACCCTTTAGAAAAATATTATCTAAAATCCTTGTGATTCAAACCAACAACAGTTCTGATACTTGGTTTAAAAAAATTTGAAGCCCTGCCCTGGAGTGGCCTCAGCAGATTCACAGATGAGATGCTGTTAAATCAACACAGAACCTACCAAAAGGAACAGCTTTGTTTCTGTCCCACGTTTCTCATCCTTGTGCCATGCATTTCTAGGTGCACTCACAGCTCCATCCACAGCCTGAGCAGAGCTGGCTCCAACAGCTTTTCCAAGAAGCTGAAAATCTACACAAATACTTGGACTGCTTCAAAGCCTCTTATTTTGCACCAGGGAAACAAGATACAACATCTGCACAAAAGTGAGATCATTTTGTCAAGGGAGTCTCGAGAAACAATATGAGGAATGAATGTATCAAAAACATTCTCATCCCCACAACTTTTTACAGGACTCTCCTGCAGTTCAGATTACAGATTTTACCTGAACCAAATTATCCCTATTGCATTTGGCTTCTGCTTTTTTTTTTAAAAAAATATGGAATAGTGTGCTGCACCTAGGCTAAACTGCCAAGGAAAACTCAGTTTGCTGCTATTTTCATCTCATATTCTATTTTGCACACGAACTAATCATTTTTCAGTTGAATATCTTGTGTAAATCCAGCTTAGAAGAGCCAGGCCTCTGAGGTCTGCCCACCACAAACTTCTGAGGACATTTATCACATGTTTGCACACTCCACTGACTGTGGCCACAAAAGATGCAACTTCAGGTGTTGCAGCCAAGCAAGGAGATCGAGCTCAGTTTTCCATCTGCTTTAGAACCGTGTATTTAATGGAAAAGGGGAAAAGAGTGGGAGAGCTTGGTATCCCAAGCTTCAAAATGGACAGCAATTTCATGGAGCCTCCTGGAAGAGCTGCCCACTGTGTGTCATCTTCTCCACTCTGAATGTCCACTGCTTATGAAATTTAATTTTTTGGCAGCAATTTCCACCTTTTCCACTGGTACCAGTGGACAGTCTCAGGAACTACTTTTGCACACTGCCGAGGACGTCCACTAACAGAAATCCTCAGGAGTAAAAACTCCTCGAGAATGACATCATGGCGTGGAATCACCTGTCCAAATCCCATTCCCAAACAATCTGCTTTGTCACAGATGTGAGGTCCAGCAGGATGACCTGGCAGGAGGCTGGGGAACAGGGCTCATTCAAAGAAGGCTTTGGAGCAACCTCCTGGCGACCTTCCAGCATGTCAAGGAAAGAGAGCCATGGTCTTCCTACTGGAACACAGCACAAGCTGAAGGAAGAGGCTCAGGATGGATATTAAAAAACACCAAACCAACCCGTTTTCACCATGAGAACAGCTAAGCCGTGGAAGAGGTTGCCCACAGAGGTGGTGCCATCTCCATCCTCAGACGTTTCACCAGACTGGATCAAGTCCTGAGTGACCTGTTCTGACCTCTCAGCTGATCCTGCTTCCAGCAGAGGTTGGGCTGGAGATTTCCTACAGTCCCTTCAAATCAGAATCACCAAGGGATCTATGATCAGGATCAAGGGAGCAAGAAAGTGTCAAACAAAGTAACACCATGAAGAACCAGTAGGAGTGTCTTGCTGAACTCTGGCTTGAAGAATTTAGTATGACAATTTATACCAGGGCTGGAAACTGGGAAAAAGCACTCAGAATACACCATAAACACGTAAGGCACAGGGAAGGATGTTATCTACAGAGATAAAGGGATGCATCATTTATTAAGGAAGAGTTGCTGGCCGTGTCAGCCTCAAAGCAGGGCAGAGACTGGAACACCTCCCGCTCCCTGTCCCACTGTCAGACGTCCTTCCCGGGTGGAAACCGGCCACTGGAGCACTTCCTGCAGCCCAGGCAGGCCTGGCCGGAGCAGAGGAGGCAGTGCCATGCATGTTTATTAGCATGTGTCCAGCAAGCTCATTCCCATCTCCTAACCCAAACAAGGGAAGTTCACTGCAGAGCCATCTGAACATGAGGTGACCAGCACTCATCTCTGTCCCCTAAATAAACTTCCACATGGCCACGGAGTCTTTGCTCTGCTGCAGAGCCCAGGGCTCCATCAGTCCCAAGCAAAACCTTTAAAGGCTCCTTTTCCTTCTCATTAATTATCATGCCACTTCTCATATAAATCTCTCGTATATCATCTCCTGTAGACATGAAGGTCAAGCTTAGGCTGACCTCTGGTCTAATTGTACCCTGGCTTTTCATTTCTTTGTTTCCCATATTCCACACAAGCCCATAATACCCACCCTCTGCTAACTCCCACTCTTCCCTAGCCTTGGAATCCAAGCTTCAGAGCACTCTGCTGTCCCCCCAGTGCTTGCTAACACAACAGACCAGCAGAGACATCCACAGCCAGCCCTAATCCCAAAAGGAGAATAAGATTAAGCAAATTGCTGACCAACTCCTGGATCAATACAGCTGCACCAGCCACGGGAGCCTCAGCCAAAGAGGCAGAAGAAAAGACAATACAGAGGTTTGAACCACAGCACAGGGAGAACAATAATATCCTGTTAACCTGGTTTCACGGGGTTCTGCCTGCCACTGAAAATCTGCAAGAGCAGAACAAGGCCTGATAAAACCAACATCTCCTGGCCCCATCCTCAACTCTATATATTCTCACAGGTTTAATACCTTCTAGTTTGTCTTGCAGCCCCCAAGCTTTTAATTTACTTTGAAATAGTCACATTTTATGGCAGCGACTATGTTTGAAATGGCTTTGATAGCATTGAGTAAAATTACAGAAATAAGCGGTCTTTTGTAAGCTCCTTTCTCCTCCTCATCCCCCTCCCTAGTAAAAGATTCTACTTTTAAGAAAGGCATTTGTTTCCCTGAACAGACTGCTATTGAAGGTACTATGTGCAACTTCTGCGTCATAAAATCCAATCATCTCCACTTTAAAAAGCCCAAACCGATGCTCTCAGCACTTACTGGTCTGCACAGAGCTGGACCAGTGACAGAGCAACGAGGCAATCGATACCTGAGCTTCACCGAGAGGATTCCAAAATCCATCTGCCCCATCACCTAAAACGAACATTTCCCCTTTCCTCCCCCACCGAGAACAGGACAAACATTTCTCTGTGATTTTTGCAGGCACAATTCTGTTAATCAGAGGTGAAGGGGGACAGCACAAGACACACAAGGTATTTACAGACAAGTTTTTCACATAAAAGCCATGTTTGCATTCTTCTCTGAAATCCAGGGTTTTCAAAAGGCTTTTACTACTTTTTATGGAGGGTGATAAAGCCGAGTTTTCCATTAGAAGGGCACCTGTAAAGCAAAAGTCTCTACACTGGAAGCACAGCAGCAAAAGCAAACATTTCTGACACAACTTCAGGTCTGTAGGTGAAATTCTTGCCCTCATGGAGCCAAAGACCAACGCCCTGTGTAAGAGAAAAGCCACGAGAGATCCAATCCATTCTCCAGCCACAAATCCTCTGGAACACTGAGTGATCCAAAAATTAACCTTTCCAAAATGCTGATTCTCAGCAACCAAGGGACTATTGCTTCAAATTCCATACTTTCAGCAGAGTCCAGTGAAGGCCACTGGATGGAATCCACCAGCCCAACTCACTCTAAGCTTTAGGACAAACAAGGATTCCAGGAGACGCTCCAGCGAAAGGCATCAGGATGGGAAAGGGCTGGGGGTATCTCAGAACAATTACAGGCAGCACTTGGGTCTCAAGTGCCTGAAGTTCTGTTTTGGTTTTCACTCTAATGGCACTACAGAGGGAACTGATGAGACATTGATTTCTCCGAGAAGAGATTCCAGGAACTCGATCCCATGGTGCCAAGCACATTAGCGACAAGTCTGCCCTTCCCTGGCCTCTGGTGGATGCAGGGCAGGGTATAAACCACAGCACTCAGAGGCTGCATCCCTATAAATAACTTCAATATCAGAGGTATCTGAACTGTCCACACCCTGCTCCATGGGATGTTTTTAACTATTTGTCTTGTGTGCCTGATCCATGAGCATTCTTATCAATGGCCAGGCAGTCGTGGGCACTTCCCCTCCCTGCAGGAACACTTTTCTCATGCAAGAAACCTAAATAAGATGCATCTGCTACCTGCTTGTAACTGGAATTTCTAAATATCTTTATAAGCAAAAGAAAAATGATCTGTAAATCAATTAAAAACAACTGCTATGAAATGCTGGTGCTGATACCTTCCTCCCTTCCTTCTCACAAGAATTTCACTTGCACAGACCCGCAGATCTTTCCAGGATGGGGAAGGTTTATCCACAAGTGCACTGACACTGTATTTATGTGCACACGACAATCTGCGGCTTATTGGCAATAAAAAGGGGTTATGGATTGGGGCTTCGACAGTTCAGCTGCCAATTTTATCCCTCTGATATCTGCAACCCCAGTGCTGATGACCAAAAGCTCAAAAGAAGATACCCAGACCAAAAACCAGTTAAAAAACCAATTCTGCTGACACACACCAAATTACAGCGCGAACGAATGTAATCCATGGAGTCAGTAACAATGAAAAGTAGATTATATTTACTTTAATCTCAGCAACATGCAACCCCAGTAACTTATAAAAGGATTAAGCAAAAATAGTTCATAATGCAGAAGTGTAAAATTCTAATTGAACACTGAAGTAGGTAGATTACACTTATTAGAACTGGGGATGCAATTGCACAGGTCCATTTGTCACTGCTGTCACTCCCTGAAAGCACTGCTGTCCCCCTCCAGAACTGCTTCCCTCGATTTTGGGGAGGGGTATTTCCCAACTGAGCATTTCTAAGTGGCTTGTTTTCCTCACCATTGTGTGGAAATGCTGTGATGAATTTTCATTCAAACTCTTGGCTCACTTTTTTTTTTTTTTTTAAGTATAAATTATGTCTAACAAGAAACACACCAGGGATCTCTTCAATCCCCAAAGGCACTTTCTTAAAAGGAGAGAGAACAAAGGAGAAAACCTCCCAGCATGTGCTTTCCAAACCAGCTTCTTAGGACAGTATCAAGAATGACAATACTTGAACATTAAGCTTTTCTTTTTCATTCTTTGATCCATGTTTAATTGAATTGATTATTGCAAACTGTGTAATGATTTCCAAAATGCTGGAGTAGAAGGCAAAGATCACAACAATCTAATAACCAATTTAAAGAGATGTAAGAAATATTGAAGGAAAGATTTAATCACTCAAGTATACTCCTTCCAATTAGAAAGAGCTTTAAATAGCTTACCTTGAGATAAATTAGAGTCTGTGTGCAATTAGACAGGAATAGTAATTAAGATCAGGAAAATTCACATATGCCTCAGCCTCAGAGTGAGGGAGAACTCTGAAGAACAAACTTTCCAGTTACCTTCTTTCAGCAGCAGAAAGGATAACATACTGCTTCAATTTACCCAAACCTTCCTGAGTCCTGAGGAACTCGGTAACCTCACAAGTCTGGGATCTGCAAAGTATGTTTGATCTTATCTGGTTATTGTTTTTCCAATAGAACAAACAATCCCAAATGGGGCAAAAAGGCTGAAACAGTCTTGCTTGTGGTAAGAAAATACATTACAGGAAGGGCAATTTCATGATTAAAACTCCATGAAAAAATGTGGCAAGGAGGACTGACCACTGTTTTTCTGGAGGGAGCAAGAACTTTAATTTTCCTTTGGCAATAGCACCCATCATATCACATTCCCTAATTCCCACATGTGACACTCCCCACATGTAACCCCCGGGTTCTTTGCACAGGAAGGCAACAAAGTTTTAGAAACTTGTAAGTTTTTCTGACAAACTTTTTTCTGGCCAGGCAAAAGAGTCCCTGCCCAAATATTACAGTTGATTTCAGTTTTTAAAGATCACTAAATCTGAAATCAATCCCATTTGCTAACTAATCAGAGGAGAACCATAAAAGGTTTTAACTAAGAAAATTAAAATAATTAAAGGAATTCACTGGCCATTCTTCAAACAGCAGAGTCTTCATCACAAACCCTCCCTTAGTTTCCTTTCAACTCCCAAAAACAGAACTTAAAAGCATGTTTTCTGGGGATTTACTCCCGCTTAAAAAATACCCAGTGCCCCCAACCACGATGTCAGGGCTTTCCATGAGCCAGATTTTTCCAAGGAGCGCTCACCTCCTGCAGTACTTCAGGACCCGTGCTGTCCTGGAGAGCTGCAGGGTGACAGCTACAACCCCAAGCAGATTTTGTGCCCCCTCTCCTTCCTGACAGAGCAGGACCCACCCACACACCTTTTGTAATTCTATACAGTCTAAAGACAAAAGAAGGAGAATGTCCTGAGGTCTTCAAAGTATGAATTTATGAAGCAACTGTTTCTTTCTTATGCAAACTGCCAAGCTCTCACAGCTACGGAAAAAAGCCCAACTGTTCATAGAGTGCCATCCTACAGTCCCTGCCTGCAAGTACCACTCCATAACCTGAGCAGAAAACTGAAATTGAGAAAAAAATAGTCAGTTTGGCATTTACCCTCCACACCCCTGAGGCAGCAATGGCACTTTAGGAAACATGAATTTAAAAAATTGTGATTTCTCTCTACCGGTTCTCAAGAAGGAGACTTCAAAGAGCGATCAATTAAGAGGTTTGGAATGACTTTATTCCCTATCTCCCATCTCTTTTAACTCCTTTTGAGTCAGTCTTGCTAATAAAGGCATCACATAAACCCAAACTGGCTGCTGTGCACCCCGCAACTCTCAGAGTTAGTTACCAAAACACACTATTCCATTTGCCACGCTAAAATTAACAAAAGTTGAGCGCTGGAATCACATCTTAACCCTTTGATCTCGTTATGCGGGAAGCACAGTTTGAAAAGAAAAAAGGCTTAAGGACTACACAGCTCAAGCAATACAATATGGTCTGAAGATACCCAGAGAAACGAAGGCCAGAGGAGGATTTAAAGGAGGATCTGAAGGGTCCCGACCCACAGAAGTCAGAACACACTCAAGATTTTATATTTCTTTACCTGCTGACAGCTCCTCAAGCATCTAAAAATGAAAGCGCACAATACCTTTGATACACAGAAAACTGAGATCTACCAAACCTCTAGGGAAAGACGAAATATTTCCTTAGTCATACTTGACATATTCGGTAGTTTATGTTGCACATTTAACACACTTGTACACATTTAACATCCACCTGATTTGTGCCGTTCACTCTGTGAACTTTAAAGGAGGAGGCAAGAGCCCTCCGGGTGAATAACGACCCTGTGACAACTGCAAGGAAACTCTGAAACTTTTACCACCCTGCTGGGTGTGCAGGGCACAGTCTGCACCCACACACGGCCTCAAAGCGCCTGCAAAGTTTCGGGGGGTCTTTTCCTTGGATTGTTGTACGTGTACACAGCGGATACCCCACCACCCTCTATCCTACGAGTGCTGTTCCTCAAAATTGCTGCTTCTTTTGCGCGCTAGGAAATCCAAAGTTCCGCGGTCGGCAGAGCTGCTCCCACTCCTGCCCCCCGGGTGAGCCCCCAAAACCCCCCAAAAATCCCCCAAACCCAGCGACCCCCGCCTGGGGAGCGCCGGCCCCGCTCCGGGGTGGCTCGGAGCGCCCCGTTTCCATGTGTTTCGCAGGATGACAGGGACCGCCGCCAGCTCAACACCGCGGAACTCCTCCACATCTGCTTGTGACGTTCTTTATTTACCCGAGGGGCGGCGAGCCGCGCTCTCCGGAGCGGTCCCCCCGCTGTCACCGCGGGCGCCGCCGCTGCCGGGGGTCGCTCCCGCCGGACTCCCCTGCAAACTTC
>NW_024581133.1:11680935-11703336 GCF_017639235.1 Corvus kubaryi | reverse complement strand
CCGCCCGCCCGCAGCGCGCAGCGTTTGAATCGCGGCGCCATTTTGTGCCTCCTCGGGCGGGGGGTCCCCGCCGGGCAGCGCCGGCCGGAGCTCTCGGCTCGGGGCCGCGGCACCGCCCGGGCCCTCGGCGGGGTTCCCGAGCTGCCCCGGGGACACCGTGTGGCCGCCGCCCTGCCCGCAAAGTTTTGCCCTGCGCAGCGCGGCCCCCGCGGTGCCGCCGTCCCCGCTGCGCGCTCCCGGAGGGACCCGCGCCCCGGCTCCCCTCAGCCTGGCGGGGACCCTCCGGATCGCCACAGGGAAGCGGTGGATGCGCATTCCTGCTGTAATAAATATGTTGATTAAAATTGGATTTTGCAACTCCGCTTCCTGCTACTTAATCCGTGGGTTTAAGACCTTTAGGAGCCGAAAGGGATGGGGTTGGGGTACCTCAGCGGGTGCTCGGGTAACCTCCGGCTCCTGGTCCGCATCAAGCGGGAAATGATGAGTTTTATTTCGGGGAATTACAAGTTTTATTTCCATGGGCTACTGCGAACAAGTTCAGGGAATCATTGTGAGCTTGCCCGGGTTTTCCTGTTACCTAGGAACAGCAGTACAGGTGTTTTAGGAGTCCTAAACAGCAGGGATTTGAGATCCAAATACGCCCATTTCGTGTCAATTTTGAGTAAAATTTGTGTTCTTACAAGAGCAAACCAGATAGTGCAGAGGGGAAAATACCTACCAAAATTCTGCCTTGACAAGTTGATGGCATCAGTTGTGAATTTGGGTGGATTAAATATTAGTATTTAAGTCACTGTAGCTTGATTCAATTTCTTTCTACCAGTGTGTTATTCTATAAATATAGATCACCATGACAATTTCTCCCTTGGCCTTCATCTTAGTCCACAGAACAGGACAAAGGAGACAAAATTTCCTACTTTTCCATAGCTGCCATACAATCCATCATCGTACATTCAGAAAGCGCTCGGATTATGGGCACTGAAAGACAAAATAAAGCTTTAATGTCTCAACTCTGCAGATTAAAACAAGGCGTGCTTGGTTCCATGCAGGGAACCTGTGCTAAGATAACCATGGGTGGTAATTATGGAACTAAAATTTATAACATTTGACTCAAAGGGTTACCCAGGATTTAAAATTACGTAGTTTGTGTTGAGGGGAGAATGGGACAGAGATGTCAAATGTCTTTAAGGAGCTTTTTGATACGATGCTGTTTATTGGTAAGGATATTTATATGAAGTCCTGATTCCCTGAATGAAGAAAACTCATAGTAAGTAGGGATGACAATGGATTCATATCAGGATGTGTCACATTCCATTGATCGGGGACAAAATTCTATGGATGTTGACTGAGGTGGGCAGACCACATATGCTTAACTTAGAAAAGGAACATACATGCATTGTATGTGTTCAATAAATAGCTTTTTGATGCCATCCCGGCTTTGGTAAGAATATATATGAAGTCCTGATATGCTTAGCAAAGAAAACAACTCGTATCTCTTTCCAAACATTTCATTTCCAAGCGTCTCTTTCCAAACATTTCATTTCCAAGCGTTTCACCCAGAAATATTCTCCAGACTGACAGAAAACTGGGGGCACTCCTCGCTGACACCCCTCTTTTTCTTTTCCAGGCCATGCCTCCATCCCATTTCCATGGATGCCCAGAGTCCGCTGTTCTCGTGGAGTTCTGCGACACATCAAACGAAGCATTCAGAAAATGAGCAGCAATTAGAGGAGGCTGATGAGCAACACTCCGATACTCTGGCTTAATCCCGCGTGTAATGAAGACTTATCTCAGTGTCTGCAACGCTGGTTTGGGGAGGGGGCAGGGTGCTCGGCAAGACAGCTAAAAACATAAAAGTCAGATGACTCCAGCACGCCCACAGGTCCCATAATTAGCCCGTCTATTTCAGTGGCCTGAGCCAGCCCAGTGGAGAGCCCTTCCTCTGAAATGATTAAATATGTGTAATAATCGTGATCTAATGTGATCAATGAGTTTGCGTCAAGCTGAAAGGATTTGGCAAAAAAGATCTATAATTGTGTGAAAGCAAATGCTTGTTTTATTTCAATTACTTTTTTCCCCCTGAATGAGGCTGCTGCACAGCAAACAGTTTTTCCTCTGCTTCTTCACTTCCTACCAAATTCAGTGGGATGTGGACATGTGCTTAAAGTGTTTTGCTAAATCATGGCATAACACTATCAAACTTGACACATGGCCATAAACCACAGCGTCCTCTTTCAAAACTTGCTTTAAATAAAACAGGCTGAGAATGGCTTCGGCTGCATTAAAATAAGGAAGCAAACTAAAACTGGGGATACAGAAAATCAGGTTTAAAATGGTTCTGCCAGGGTTTTCACAGACAAACCTCATCCAGGCTCTTCATTTTGTCAGTTTGGGCTTTTTGATAGTCACTCCCTTTTCAATGCAGAATATACTTGAGCATGAAGAAGGAACTTAATGAGAAAAACAATCTGTGCTTCTATTTTTAGGCTATTATTTACATGTAATGAAATTTTGTTCCTCTCTACTCCCGAGACTCAGATGATGGTTTATTGCCAAAAAAAGCCTTTGTCAACACACAGTAATTTCCAGAGGTGCTCTCAGTGGCTCCAGCTGTGGCAGTGATGGCAACACTCAGATCTGTCAGGATTCTCCCTTCATTTCCAAAGGACATACAGGGATGCAACTGGAGTAGGGGAGAACACCCCCAAAACATTCCTCCAGTTGTCCTGCTTCCGAGCTAAAGCTACAATATTTTTTGACTTTTAACCTCTGTGGAGAGAGAAAAATGAAAGATCAAGATTTCCCTCAACCATTCAAAATTTCAATATTTTCAGGTCCCAATTTTCAAAAGTTACATTTCCCCCTTTTGGCCATATGGCAGTAAAAGAAATGACCTGAGAATCTGCCTCCCACCCCCATTTCTTTTATTTTCCTCTTCTGTAACTTCCCCAAAAGTGTCTCATGTCACATAACTCACGTGCTCAAAGCCATATTCAGACACAATAATATTTTTTGAACAGATATGCATTTTTTCTGCTAACATGTTGTTTTCATTAGTCCAAGTCTTCAAGAATTTTCCCTCTTTGTCTAATAATCCAAATTTTCTGCTTAAAAGTAATACTGGGGCATTTCTGAGCCTGAATAGAATTTATTTAATGATAGACTCTCAGTTAGACTCAGTTACTTTTTCTTGATAGAAAGCACGGCCAAGCCATTAAAATCCCTTTATTGCTGAGGTTGTTGCAGGCATGAAATGTGTGAAATGCCCTTTTCTGAGGGAGAAAAAGCAGTATATTTTAGTGAAAAGTACTTGGCTGCAAGAGAAGACAATGGAGTAGCCAATAGCTGATAAAATAAATCCATTTTTGTCTTTATAACAACATACGTGGCACTGCTCAATGTGCTGAGCAGGAAGTTCATGGGGAGTGACTGAGATTTGGCTGGCACAAACATCTCCCCCGAAATCCACATCCAAGAGCAATATTAGATCAAATTATATATATTATGTTTCCATCCTCTCACAAATTGGGCCCAAACAAGGGCTGCTACCTTGAAAAGAAAGTTTCCTGACAGCTTTGCTGCCTGCGTTATGACAATTCCCAGAGGGGGAGTTGAAATCTGAAATCAGGGAGAGATCCTGGACCATTTTGGGAATGTCACCTCTGAGCTGTGGCCTAGCAGCGGCACTGCACGATGGAAAGCACATGCAAATGAGTTTCTGCAATCCGTAATTACGTGAGCAGTGTCACGGTGTGACGCATCCCTCATCTCCCCGCTTCCTGTTGTTTCCCTTCTCCAGTATCATGGTTCTACTCACGGAGTAAGGTTTACACCAGCGAGTACTCACAGCTGCCATGGCCACGGCACCAGCTCTCCCTCACTGCGATTTCTGCAAATCTTCGCCAACACTGAGTTGCTCTCCTCGATTTGTGAGTGCCCAGTGCACTCAGATTGCACTCCCAGCCTGGAATGACACATTCCAAGCCCGGCTCCCTCCGCGCTCCACAGCTCCACAAAGCCTTGCAGCTGCGAGACAATGGCCATGGGCACAACAATCAGCACATTCTTTCCAAGGATTTGCTTCTCCGTTCTTGCCCCAACTCTCGGGATGATGTGGGGAATGAGATGAGCTTTGAGGTGCTTTCCAACCCAAACCATTCCAGGATTGTGGAAGTTCATGGGGGTCTGGTTTTGTACTGGGATGAGGTGTTATGGGCAGCCCAAGGGAAGGTGACAGCACTTCCCTGGCCTTGCATCCACTTTATCTTTGTTTTACTCATCTAAAATTAACTTTTGTGGCTTTTCCCTGGGAAAACTGCCCCTGTTGGGTGGATCTGCTCACTTTTCTACAGGCGTTTGCTTGAATTGTTGTATTTTTCCTTTTTTATTTTGAAATTAAAACTAGAATAGTTCTCTCTCCGAGAAGAAATGGTCATTCCTGAGATATTCATCTCCAGTTGTAAAAGCATTTCCTTTGGCCGAGTTAAATCCACTTTTTTTGTCAACAAAATTCCATTTCCATGAATCACAATTGGGATCTTTTTTTTGGTCATTAGCACCCATTTTCATAATTTGTAGATGCAGTACAAGAGGAAAGAGTAAAAAGCAACCACAGCAGGTCATGGGGGAGCTGAGAAATTCTGCATCAAAGCCAGGCGATACTTAAAACATCAGATCCTCCAGAAGCTTGAAATTGGCCAAGAACTATTCAAACATGAGGAGAAGGCTACAGAAAGCTGCATTTATTTCCAAAATATCATCACAGAGGTGAGGGAGGCTTTTAATTGCACTCTGCAGACTCAAAGCATCAACAAACCCAGGGTTTCACTGGGAGAAGCTCATTCATTCCAATTAAAAGTGATTTTTTAAGGCCCCAGTGCTTAAGTCAGAAGTTGTTTCTACAGATACTGAACGATTCTTAATAAGCAAAGTCTGTGGTAATCAAATAAATAAAAATAATTCAGGTGCTACGTTTCCCAGAACATGGAGAGCGAGTCCTTGTCAGGATGTCCCGTGTTACTGCCCCATCCCTCCACTCAGTGCCTGTAAAACAATTTCATATAATCCAGATTTATATCAATTTTTCACAGAGAGTGATCTAGAAAAAGGCCTGTTACAATTCGAATCCCTTTCCTGTCCTACAGTTCCCATTATGGACCGCGTGTGGGATTCCTGTAGAGCTATAGGAGGGGATTATGCTCAAAACTTCCAGGTCTTGTGCCAGAAGAGGAGGATAAACTGAGAATAAAGCAGCAGCAGCCAGGCTGTGCCCCAAGATGGGCTCAGCTATGAAAAAAATCTTCATTTTTTACCCAATCACTCTTCCTACAGCATCCCTTGAGTCATGGGAATGCTGCAAATAAAGCCGAGCTCCAGCAGCAAGCAGAGTTCATTTCAGACGGCTCATATGAAAACAACCCAGCTAATTATACTGCAGTAATTACCTGAAAATTATATGTATGTTGTTTTTCCACCAGTCAATACTGCTATTTTTGAACTTCTCATTGTTCTCATGGCCTGCTGGAGTCACGTTGTCTCTAAATCCTCTTTTTGTCTCATCACTCACTCACCTCTGGATGGGGAGGGTGTTTTGGGAGACGTTTCACCTGCAGCATGTGCTCTTCAGCTCAGATCTCCACCGGTGCTGCGTTTGAGAAAGTATTTCCATTTCAATGGCCTTTTAAATAAGGATTACGAGATTCTGACTCTACAATAGGACTCGAAACCAACATCCCATTAAGATTTCCTCCTGCACATCAAAAATCCTGAAAGCTCCTGGGTTCCTGAGTGTGATCGTTGTGATTTGGAAGAGTTTCATTTCCTCCCCTGCCCTGGGTGGGGCTCGTGATCGTTGTCTGGGTTTTTTCTTTTAAGAGCCACCAATAAAAGCACCTGAAACACCTGAGTGTCACACCCCACTCCCAGGAAGGGAATGCTGTCAGGCAGCAAGGCTGGGAAAATGGGAGGCAGGAATTTTTGGATCAGTCCCAAAAAACTCCTGCCATATCAGCTGGTTTTGCCCAAAACCATGGGGTGAAACGCACTCAGGCTGCCTCCTTTGGGAAATGAAGATGCTGGTACTAACAGGTATCTCCCTGGACTGCTGAGAGGAAATTAATTAACATTTGGAAAAGCACTTTGAGATTCTTGGATGAAAGATGTTGGAGCTGGAATGCTGGCAACATTCAAATAAGTTGGAATAACGTTAATATTTATTGCATCCAGTGCTTTCATCTTCAAAGCTCTTTACCAACATCAGTGAGTTAACAAAGAAAATATTAATAAAGATTATATTTACCCATAAAATTACCCTCCCAAAGCATATATAAATAGAACTGCCTCCAGTTAAAAAATGTTATTAAAAGAAAAGCTAAGCCCCAGCTCCAGTATCAAGCACTAAATCCCTGGTGGGGCTGTCCATGGCAAACCAACTTGGAACGAGGAATTATTAGTTTATACTTTTAATGAGGCTAATTGGACCCTAGGCCTAATCCAGCAGTGCTGGGAGTGCATCACCCGCTACCAGGGTGAAAAACCAGGATGGCAAAGGAGAAGGAAGAGCAGTGGTTAGAAAATGCCTCTGCTTTGCCAGAGAGGTTGGTGAGCAGGAATTCCAGAATCCCTGAGGTTGGAAAAGCCCTCCGAGGCCATCGAGTCCAATCTGTGCCTCATCCCCACCTTGTCCCCAGCCCGGAGCACTGAGAGCCACATCCAGGAATTCCTTGGGCACCTGCGGGGATGGGCACTGCAGACCTCCCTGAGATGGCATTTCCCTGTGCAGGAGGATGTTGTGCCTCAAAGAGTTTGTTGTGTCTTTGGGATGAACTCGGGGAAGGGAGGAACGCTCTGTTCCATGGGACCGAGAGGTGGAACCCGGGGGAGTTCCAATGTATGGAACTCAGGGCGGCCCAGACTAAGCTATCCCAGCGCAGCTCCAAGGAATTGCACACTCCTTTTTCATGCTGCAGTATATTTTCACTGGCGCAGGCAGAACTCTCCCATTATCACTGGGAGGCGTGGCCCGGCAATTTACGGAAAACCAGTAAATGAGAGAGCCCTTCCAAGCGCGTTATCTGCATTGATTTCAGAGCAGCACTCACAGAACAGCCAGGGCCCTCTCCCTTTGGGCTTCATTTCCCACTCGCCTTCCCCAGCTCCATCTCTTCAGCTGTAAAGATAAATAAAACCGGAGGGAAGCATTCTGTTGTTGTTTCCCCCCCCACAGCCCTACTTTATTCCCGATTCCACCCATTTCCATAGGTCTCCTCGAGCAGAGGCTCCCTGCGCTGATGGACTCGGATGCATTCCAGCACATAATGGGCTGTAACAGATTTTTTAAAAATCCATGGTGCGCTGCACAGGCTCTGGAGGTCATTTTAGGCAGCCCATCAATGCCGAGTATAAATATTTCTGGTCAGCGTGTTCTCTGCACACCGATCCGGGCTCTGCACTTGCCAGATGTGCGTGCCACAAACCCAAAGCCGTTCCCTATTTTTTCCAGGCTTACTGTGAAAAACACCACATTATCTGGGAAGTGTTTTGTAGCCCAGTCTTGTCAAGACTGTGGCTGTTTCTCCAGAGCTGGCTGAAGGCTTTACAAACTCAGTCACACATTAAACTGCCCCAGTTAATCTGCTGTACAATGACGGCCAGGCAGAGCTTCAAATATGTTTCGTTTTGGAGAGAAATCAAATGTTACCTTTGGGAAATATGCTTATTATTAGCATTAGACATAGCTTTTGGGCTCCTTCCAATAACTTTGTTGAATTACAGGCGTTTTGTTGCTGGGCTGTCTTTGTGTCCTGTATTTATGGCCATGGTTGGACAGACACCGGGTTTTAGTGTTTCTGCTGCTCCGGCCACGATCAGAGACATTTGCAAACATTAATTATTGCCCTGACGCCTCACACCTGGCCGGGAGCCAGGTAAGGGCATATCACGTCTCAGATGCGGGCAGCACATTCAGGCACAGGTAGCCTTTTGCAGGCTAGAGAAAAGCACGTGAGCAGGAGCCAGCGTCTCTCTGAGCAAACACGCCGGAGCTGCAGAAAGCATTTTAACGACAGGCGAGACCGACGGCCAGACAAACAGCCAAGGTCTTTTTCTCACCATGTGATCTTTCCATAATCCTCCATTTCTCTCCTAGATCAACAGGTTCCTCTTTATTTGTCATTGCCAGCGCCCAGCACAAAGAGCCTTTTGTCTGCAGCTCTGACCCAAACACACAAGACCTTTTTTTGTCCGTTCTTGGGCATATGCTTTCAAACGGACTAATGGCTTTCCGAGCTATAAAGCAGAACCTTGACCCCACGAGGGGAGATGGTTGTGTGACAACATCTCCCTGTTTTGACATCATAATTTATCCCTGCTGCAGCACGAGCCAGCAAAAATACTTGAACCTGATCCGCTCCAAAGCTCCTGCTATGGATACCGGCGCTGGAATCGCCAGCAGCTCCTGACACCGGAGCTCGGAGCAGGGAGAACCTGAGCCAGGCAGTAGCTGCCTCTTTCCCTCCTCTTCTACTTCATTAGCGGTGCGGGGAAGTTATCGCACCTCCTTTGAACATCCCAGCAGGAGTCACCCCACATGATTCCTGCCGGAGCCCTGGCGCTGCTTCCTGGCGCTCTGCACGGCTGCATCCATGGATGCCGCTCTGGGAATGCCTTGCTGAGGGGACAAGCCACCAGACAATGAGGAGAAGTTATTTATTTGCCCTGTTTTCCCAATTTCCTGGGATTTGTCACTACACTGCACTCCAGCTGCCTAATTGGGAAGGGTGGGAAAAGCTACTGCGGGCTTGGAGGAACCTTGTGAGGAATATCCTGCAGGTACCACGGTCTGAAAAGAGTTCATACCCTTGAACTGGCACTTGTTCCGGACTGTCACAGAAACCCTTTTGTTTTCCAATGAAAACAGCTCCGGAGCCAAATTCCTACCTGTCTCTTGCAGGGTGTGTCTCTGCCACATCACAGAGTAGGGTTTTGCTCGAGGTAAACCTGTCCTGGGTTTAGGGTAGGTCAAGGGTGGCTTAGGCGTGCTAAGGACAAGGGGAACTAACGTTTTTTGTTATTATTTCACTTCTTTCACCAAAGATTTGCGTTGACAAATCTTCCTCCCGGAGCCCGGGGCGGGGGGGTGTGACGGGTTTCACTTTCCCGTGCATTTAACGGAGCTGGTGGGGTTGCGAAAGCGGAGCCTCAGCGTTTGCTGCTGCTCCCGATGAGGGAGGGGAAGGGGAAGAGCTTCTTATCTCCCCCTCGAGCCCTTATCTGAGCCTGCCAGCTGGGTGACGTTGGGACAGGGGAGGGGCAGGATGAGGGGAGGACAGACAACATCTCCTACAAGGAAATAAAACTGTGAGAGAAGGGGGTTTCTGCACCCAAAACACCTCTTGTGTCACCCAAAACACCTCTTGTGTCACCCCCTGCTGCAGATCCGGGGCTCAGGGGGAGAAGGGAGCAGCGCTCCCCGGCCTGGAGAACAACAAGGACCAGGCTGTGCCCGTGGTCCTCAGCAGGGCAGGGTGGCACCTGCAGCATCACCACGGGCTCGTGGCCCTCGGGCTCTGCAGCAGCACAGGAATATCTCCAAAGAAAAATTCTCCCTGGATTTGCCCTTGCCAACACCACAAACCACCCTTGACACAGCGTTTGTGCCCCAAATATTGAGCCTGGAGAAAAGCAGGCTCCTGGTAGAGCCTAAAGATGCTCCAGGAGAGCTGGAGAGGGACTTGGAGGGACAGGACACAGGGAATGGCTTCCCACTGCCAGAGGGCAGGGATGGATGGGGTATTGGGAAGGAATTGCTCCCTCGAGGATGGGGAGCAGCTGGAATGGAATTCCCAGAGCAGCTGTGGCTGCCCCTGGATCCCTGGAAGTGTCCAAGGCCAGGCTGGATAGGGCTTGGAGCAGCCTGGGATAGGGAAAGGTGTCCCTGCCCATGGCGGGGGTGGCACTGGATGAGCTTTCAGGTCCCTCCAGCCCCAATCATTCCAGAATTCCATGATAATTCTGGCTTCAACCTGATCAGCATTACTTTAGGGCAGCATGATTTAAGGTTCGATACCTCAGACAGAGCCACCACCCAAGTTACAAAAACAAATCATCTGCGATTCCTAATACGTTTGGAAAAAAAAAAGAAGAAAAAAACCAGGCAGAAATGCGTTGACAGAATTTCCTTCAGAACCTCTGCTACATGAAAATGAACACCAAAGCTTTTAATTTAGCTGAGATTTCACTCCGAAGAGAAAGACGTACAATTTGTTCAGGACGAGTTGACAGATGGGAAAATTAAGTCCTCCGTTATTGTTCCATTTGCTGGATGCAAAAAATACTTAACACTTGCAGAGGGCTTGGAGGATGGGAAGAGCTCTGAAATATCAGCTGTCTGGACAAAAATTAGAGACAGAAGTGTCTGGGGCCGATCCTGGGAGATGCCACATGCTTCCAGCTACTCCAGAAATCAGCTTTTTCCTGAGCATTCCTCAGCCATCTCCCTGTGGGGAAGCAAAGGAATAAATGGGTGAATTTAGTATTAGACCTAAAAAGCAGAATTACACAAGATCCTTTCAGTTTGATGTCTCCACCCAGCAAACTCTTTCAAAACAGTAAGTTCTCTCTTTCAGTCAAATTTTCCTTTTTTTTATTTTTTCAAGTTGGAAGCCTTTAGCTAAAATATCTTTCTTTTCTCTGCTAATAAAGAAAGCCTGTTCGCACTGTTTTTCCCTTTCCCATTGAAGATGTCCTGCAGTTTTCCCCCATCTGGGGACCCGAATTCTTTAAAATGATACCAAGAAATAATTGGCACCTCTCGGCCAAATCGCTGCGGAGCGACGGCGCGACCAGTCCTGCGCTCACATCTGGGCTGTCTCCAGCGATGAATTATGGATTAATGGCACAGACTGGGGCAGACTGGAGGCCGAATTCCCTTCTGGGAAGTAGGGTTATGATGGAGCTGTGGTACCAGGGATGTTCCCATACGCCACAGTCAAAACCAGCTACAAAATGATGGCCAGGAAGGGGGTTTGAAACAAAAAACCACCCAACCCGCAGCAATATCAATTATTCCGTGCATCACCTCGTGGTTTAAAGCCCTGGGTCTGGTTTGAGGTGCTCCGAGCCGAGGACAGCCCGTGCTCAGGACGCCGTGTTCCAATACAAACAGAGGGAATTGCTGGTGGTTAATTGGAGCTGTTCCTCTTTATCAGCCGGGCAGGCACAGCCCGTTCGTTCTGCTCCCCTGGCGGCCGGGGAGGGGCCTCTTATCGGCCCCGCAGCTTCCCAGAGGCTTGGGAAAAGCCACGTTCCTGGTGGCCAGCACCTCTCCTGAGGAGCTACCCGTCCAGGAAAACTCCAGGGATGGGGAAGGACTGGATACAGCCAGGGTTATTCCCTTGCTGATGTCCTGCATTTAGAGTTCGTCCCAAACCTTTAGGTTTTGCAGAAGGGATCATGGAATCATTACGGCTGGAAAATCCCTCCCGAGACCGAGTCCAATCGTCATCCCAGCCCTGCCAAGCCGCCGCTAAACCGCGCCCCCAAGTGCCGCGTGTGCGCAGCGGTACCCTAGAGGGACAGTGGCTCAGCAGGATGCCGGGTTGCCATCGTTCCCTCGGGATCCATCCCAGGAGCACATCGGCCTTGCCTGGCTCGGAAGGAAAGTCTCACTGAAGGTAACAAGGAGCACTTGAGGGCTCAACCCTCAATCCCGTCCCAGATCCTGGAGCTCCCAGCCACCTCCAGCTTCCTTTAGGTGAAACCCCACTTGCGCTTTTAGCCTTTTTCCTGTTCTTTCAACCATTTCTTTGCCCATGGACATTTCCTTTGAGGGGAAATAAAAAAGAAAATCCCCAATTTAAACCCAGCCTATTGTTTTCACAGAACTGAACTGCAGCAGGACCTCAGAACGTGGTTGTGATTTGCCACATCTGTTATTTTTATACATTGTTTTCGTGCCAAGAGTTTCATGAAAGGTGTTATATAACCCCTCCGTATCACAGAATCCGGCACGTTGCCACAGTCAGGAGCCCACGTGAGCGTTTCAGCCACAATCCTGCCCGGGGGTTTTATGTTTCTGAACATCTTTTAGCCCAGCCAGGCAGAGACACGAAGATCAAGTGCGGCTGTGGTTTCCTCCTTTCACAAGCAGACTCTGCTGTTGTTTCCTGATGGACAAGTTGATGGAATCATGGAATCATGGAGCTGTTTGAATTGGAGGGATCTTAAGGATCATCCCATTCCATGGGCAGGGACACCTTCCCCTCTCCCAGGCTGCTCCAAGCCCCAGTGTCCAACCTGGCCTTGGACACTCCCAGCGATCCAAGGGCAGCCACAGCTGCTCTGGGAATTCCATCCCAGCCACTCCCCACCCTCCCAGGAAGCAATTCCTTCCCAACATCCCATCTAAATCTTCTCTCAGGAGGTTTCACACTCTCCAGTTATTCTGCAAGGTCCTTGGAATCTTCATGAGGATTCGCAAAGTTCCGTGAGATTTGGTTGCCTTCTAGACCAGCAGAGGATACAGAAAATGGTGATGGTTGGACTCTGGGATTTTGGAGGTCTGTTCCAACCTTGATGATTCTGTCAGGTGTTCACCTCAGAAGTTTGGCAAAAGGGTTCTCCACTTCCAGCATTTTCTGGCACAAGCTCAGCTAATAAAGCAAATCCAGTGGGCAGGAACCTTCAGAGGCTCGTGGGTTCTCCTTCTGAACATCTTCCAGTTCTGATCACTCACAGTCTTCACTGCGTGGATGTAAATCAACTCAAAGATGGTCTAAAGCCAACACAGTTGCATCATCTTCCATGTCTCCTACCTGTAATGTTCTGCCTTCCTCCTACAGGTTAGACCCTCCCAACGTGGCCCTTCCACCTCCCTGTGACCAAAATCCCAAATCTCAAAGGCACAGGACGTGCCAAAAATTGAGCTAGCAGGGCAGAAGACTGGCCTGGCTGAATGAGGAGCTTTCACTGGAATTAAAGGGGGGGAAAAAGCATTTATGACCTTGGAAGATGGGGCAGGGAACTCGGGAAGAGTGCAAGGATCTTGTTGGGTCACGTCGAGAGAAGCGAGGAAGATGGAAGCTCAGCTGGAGCTTGATCACTGTTGTGAACAACAATAAAAAGCGTTGTTATAGATCACACCAACAGCGAGAGGGCCAAGGAAAATCTCCCTCCTCGACTGGATGCGGAGGGAATGCTCCCAAGGGTGAGAGAAAGGCTGAGGGACTTCATTGCCTTCTTTGCCTCAGGCTTCGGCAGAAGGACCTGGTGTCCTTCCCAACCAGTCGCTGGGCTGGGAGACAGGAATGGGGAGAACAGACCTGGAATCCGGGAGGAGTCAGTCAGGGACCTGCTGAGCCACTCATCAGTCTCTGGATGGATGGGATTCATCCAGAGGCTCTGGGGGAGCTCCCCAAGCCCCTCTCCATCGTCTGTGCTTAGCCCTGGCTCACAGGGAGGTCGCAGCCGATGGAGGTGCCAGGGTGGCACTCATCCACAGGAAGGGCCAGGAGGAGGATCTGGGGAATTCCAGGCCTGTCAGCCTGACCTCAGTGCCAGGGAAGGAACACGGGGAAGAATTTCTGCATGGAAAGGGTTGTGCCCCAAATGATGCACATCGGGTTGAAGCAAGAATTATCACGGAATCACAGAATGGTTGGGGTTGGAAGAGACCTCCAAGTTCATCCCATTCCACTCCTGCCATGGGCAGGGACACTTTCTGCTGTCCCAGGCTGCTCCAACCCAGCCTTGGACACTGTGAGGGATCCAGGGGCAGCCACAGCTTCTCTGGGAATTCCATCTCAGCCCCTCCCCACCCTCCCAGCGGGGAATTCCTTCCCAATATCCCATCCATCCCTGCCCTCTGGCAGCAGAAACCCATTCCCTGTGTCCTGTCCCTCCATGCCGTGTCCCCAGTCCCTCTCCAGCTCTCCTGGAGCCCCTTTAGGCCCTGGAAGGGGCTCTAAGATATTCCCAGAACCTTCCCTTCTGCAGGTGAACATTCCCAGCTCTCCCAGCCTGTCTGAAGAACCCTGCAGGGGAGACTCATCCACCTGGGAGCAGGGACAAGCGGGAGTTTGGTTGTGGCAGAGCTTTGCTGTGCAAGGAGCAGATTTCCTGGGACACACTCCACAGTTCTGCCACAGGTGAGACACCGAGAACTTTGGAAATTTCCAGCCTGGCACTGCTTTGAATGAAAGGCTCCATCTCGTTCTCCTGGGTCAGATATTCTGCGTGCAGTTTCTCATTTGGACCACAGCTCTGGAAAACTTGATTAGAGCTGTGAAAACGGAATTTTTATTAGGGAGAGCGGAGCTCTTGCCAAGGTTTATTTTTCAAGGGAGTAAGACCTAATCCTAGAAGTAGTTCCAGGGCTGTGCTAGTCTGGATGCCCTTGCACTGGTTTATGGCAATTACGCAGCCAGAGCTGGACGCACCGGTGATGTTTGCTTTGGACAAGTTGCTGCAGATGGTAACCAGCTCCAACTGTACTCCTCAACGTGGAGCAGGCATCACTGGAAATCCATTTTCTCCCAGGTTTCTCCTTTTTTCCCCCCCTTTTCTCTTTCATTTTTACACAATAAGCACGTTCCCAAATCCATCCTACCTGAAAACAACAAAGCATTTGAAGTGGGGAGCAGAGTAACGGCCCTGTGTTCAGATATAATCCCCACACAGACACATCTGCCAGCTTCCAAAGCCCAAATTCCCGCATAATCCAGCAAAACCCCCCCGTTCAGGTGGATACCTTCCAGGGAATAGCACATCAGTTTCCTCCAGGGAGCCCACAAAGGTTATGGCGTGGAGTGACCCTCTGGAGGGAGCTTTCCGTCCGCGCCGGGTCCAGGCTGAGTGAAGCCATAAATCCAGGAATGTGTGGGAAAAGAGCAAATTAAAACGTGCTAGACTTGGCAGGGCCCTTTGTGAGCGAAGAGCTTGGGGAAGGTGACATTAATGGCCCTACCAGCTGAAGGCTGCTCTCAGTCCCGGAGCCAGGGGAGCACAAGGAGCACCACAGGATTCCCAAAGAAGTGCTCCTGTCCTCTCCCAAAAGGGTTTTCCTTGGGGGCAAGAGTTCTGCAGCACTTCCCGCCTGTGCCAGGGGATCAAGGAGGGAATTCTGCCCCTCACCTGGAGGAGTGTCCAGTGTCCTGGGACAAGAGGGACGTGGAGCTCCTGGAGCAAGCCCAGTGGGTGACTGCAAAGATGGGGGGGACTGGAGCATCCCCCTTATGAGGACAGGATGAGGGAGATGGAGCTGCTCAGCCTGGAGCAGAGAGCTCCAAAATAACATCAAATATCAGATCTCCAAACTGAGAAGATCTGAACAATCCCTCCAAAATGAGAAGATCCCACAACTTCTTTAAGAGTCAGAAAGGAGATCAAAGGCAAGGATTGTCAGCTTTTAAGGGGGAAAAAACACCCAGGAAAATGTGGTTTAAGTTTCCAAGAGAGCCACGGAGTTCACTTTGTGAAAATAAAAGTGGTTCTGTAAGCACGGCAGAGCCGCCCTGCGCACTCCTTTCTCTCACCACACAGCAACACACAAAAAGTCGTGTTTGCACCCAAAATTCAATCAATTTAATCCAACCCACATCTCCTCACATGTGGACACGCCTGTTCACGCACACCTCCTTGCTGTCCTGTTCAGACTTGTCCCTAAAACACTGGATTCCCACCCAAAGGACACCAGCCAGAAGCATCACTTCTCAAATTCAATGGGTTTCCCCAAAAAAATGGAGATAAGGCAGGAGGAACCTCCAGCCAGGCAAGGACTAAACACACCCCTTGTCCCCAGCCAGAGCCTAAAATAGCTGGGATTTTTCCCAAGAAAGAGCTTTTTGGGTTTGCGGGCAGCCAACAGCTCATGGCACATTTTGGTCACCACTGAACCCTCCAGGTCCACGTCAGCCCCCTGGACAAACACATCCATGGTGGGCAGCTCCAGGGAATCTGCCTGCATCCCTGTGGCACCACGGCATCATCCCCAAAGGGCCACAGCAGTGCTGGGACTGGGAAAAAGCAACTGGGACTCCCAAAGTCTGGGAGAGGAGAAGGATCCCGAGCGGGTGGTGCAGAATGTTTGGGAGAGGACACCCTGGGAAGGTGATGGGGCAAATCCCGCCGGAATGCATTCCCGGGGGCCAAGAGGATGGTGGCTGGGAACAGACAGTGCAGCTTCCCCGGGAACAAATCGTTCCTGGAGGCCCTCTGGGATGAAAGGGGAAATCAGGGGGTTTATTTACCTTGGCTTCAGCAAGGCTTTTGGCACAGCTTCCATCGGATCCTCGTGGCCAAACCGGTGAGCTAGGGAGCGGATTGGGAACGAGCAGGAGAACTGGCCAGGCTGCCGGGCTGTGGCCAGGGCACAAAGTCCAGCTGGCACCCAGGGAGCAGTGCCATCCCTCAGGATCAATACTGTCCTTACTGGCCACCCGGCTGATGGGACACCGGGACTGGGAAGAGCAGTCGGTGCTGGCGAGGACGGGACCATTCAGAGGGACTGGGACAGGCTGGAGAAGGGACTGGGACCTGGGGAGGGCAGATGGCGCGTCCTGCCCCAGGCTGGGATCAGCCCACGCGCCAGGAGCCGCCTGTGCTTCCCCTCCGGCTCAGCCTCGCGTTCCCGAGGGGCACTTTTGGCAGTTTCCATGGAAGTAGCACAAAACCTCCGTTCAAACCCGGACAAACTCCGGAGAGGAGCGCTGAGCTGAGCGACGCTGCGACCGCCACCTCCCGGCGTCTGCATGGAATCGGGGATTGGGGTGGGAAGGACCTGACAGAGCATCCAGTGCCACCCCTGCCATGGGCGGGGACACCTTCCGCTACTCCAGGGTGCTCCAAGCCCCGTCCAGCCTGGCCTTGGACACTTCCAGGGATCCAGGGGCAGCCACAGCTTCTCTGGGCACCCTGTGCCAGGGCCTCACACCCTCACAGGGAGCAATTCCTTCCCAGTACCCCAACTAAAACTCATCGCACAGGGAACAGCAGAGGTTTGGCACATTCCCACCCAATCCCATCCATTCCCACCCCCTGCCTAAACCTGGCACTTGGCATCGCTGCTGGAGACCCTCCTGAGCGCATCCCCGGTCCCAAACCACCCACAGCCCGGGGAATCCCCTCCTGCGAGGAAAGCCCCTGCAGTTCGATCCCAGCACCCGCGTGACGGCCCAAAGCACTTCCCGAAGGGAGAAAATCGCTCCTGGGATTTTTCCGGGGGGGTCTCTGGTGTCTGCAGCCCCCGAAGTGGGAGCTGCTCTGCAGAGGGGACTTCCAGCTCGGGCCATGTGGCAGCAGGACCCGTTCTGTCACCGAGAGCCACCGCGTCTGCTCCCAGCAACTGAGAGGGAAGCAGCATATGGGGACAAGCCCTGGCCAGGCTGGAGGTCTGTGAGCAGCTCCTCGGAGCTGCTCTGCCACTGGCCTGAAAGAGCAACTCCATCAGCTACAGCGAGCAGACCTTCTGCTTCCCCCAATTCTAAATTCATCACAGGCTCAAACACAGACACTCCAGGCTTCTTCCTGCTTTAATTATTTAAAAATCCTGACTCTGGCTGTTTATTTTCAGGGGCTATTATCGCGTTCAACTATTTTGAGCCTAAAAAAAAAAAAAGAATAAAATATTTGAAGCCTTTCCCTCACTCTGACGGTGAAGTTTAATTCACTCTAATTATTTCATATTACTTAGACTGTAATAGTTTCATAATTTCTAGTATATTAAGCACTTAATACGTTGTGTCATTTCAAGTCGCATATTAAATTCTGCAAAGCACATTTTAATGAGCGCTAAGTAGTGGGGAAATATTAATACAACGCAATGGTTCATTTTTGTGCCCGCGTGGGGAGGCACCACCGGGGCAGGTGGGCACAGCAGGGGCTGGATGAATTGTGGGCTGGAGAGGCACCCAGGCCAGCTCCTCTGGGCCACCTCCGTGAGGTGCCAGCAACGACCCAGAGAGGCACAGCGGAAAATGCAAAGGAAAAGCTTCAGCTTCTCCTCTACAAACTCCAAAAAAGCCCAACTGTTTCATTCCCTCACGTGAGCACCTCTCAGCTTGCAGACCCTTCATCCACCTCCCTGGGTCTCACATCCCCTCCGTGTCCCGGCAAGAGGATCCTTCCCCTGCGCTCACATGCACGGAGGTGCCCCCTGCCCTGCAGCTCCCATTCGGAACGGTGTCACACACAGGATGTCTCGTGCAGGATGTCTGTGTCCGAAGGAGAGAATCCCAGAATGGCTTGGAAGAGACCCTAAGGCTCCTCTCATTCCACCACCTGCCATAGGCAGGGAACCTTCCACTGTCCCAGGGTGCTCCAAGCCCCGTCCAACCTGGCCTGGAACATTTCAGGGACGGGGCAAAGAAGCCTTGAGAACTTTCTCTGAGACTCACAAAAACAAGAACCCACAAACCTCATCTGGGCTTCCGCCCCAAGGGTTTTTTAACCTTCATCCCACCCAACCGTGTCCACCTGCCCTGGCTGGGAAGGGCTTCCTCACCCTCGGGCGGTGGGTGGAGGATGCTGCTCCTCCTGCTCCTGCATCCCGAGGTCGGGAATTGGAGGGAGAAGGGGGCAGCTGCACCTCCGGCTGCGCCCACGCGGTGGCGGCCCAGGCCGTGGAACGGCCTAATGAGCCCAGGAACTAATTACCGGCAGCTCCTGCTCTGCGGAGCTCCCGGGGCCGGCTCACAGCGCAGCGGCCCCGCGATGGGCAGCGCGCAGCCCCCGGGGCATCTCCCCAGCCACCCTCTGCCCCGGTCCCGGTTCCCGGGATACCGCCGATCCCCGGGACGCTCCCTGGCCCCGCATCCCTTCCCCGCCGGGGCCCCGCAGTGCCCGGTGCCTCCCTCCCGCGGCTCCCGGCGCGTCTCCCGCCGGCTACCTCCCACCCCCGGAGCTTCCCAGGGCCCCGGTGCAGCCTCACCCCGCCCCGGTCCCGGTCCCGGTCCCGATCCCGGCCCCGCTGCGGAGCCAGGTTAATTCTGGGCTAAGAACGGGTATTTCGGGCTAATAGGTGTGCGCGCACCTCCGCGCCCGCTCTCCGAGCTCATTAATGTAATACCTTCATGTGTGAAACGAGCATATAAATGGGCATTAATGAGCTCCGGCGGCGGCGGGGAGGAGCGGGCAGCCCGGCGGGGGAGCGGGCAGCACCCCCGGCTCAGCCCCGGTACCGGGGGCAGCCGTGCGAGCCCCTCCCGCCGCCTGCCCGGCCGGGGACCCCCGAGCCCCGGGCCAGCCCCACGCACCAGGCGTCTTCTCAAAGTCTGTTTTTATTAAAGAACCGAAATCACGTACAGAGGGGGCTGTCCCCAGAGCGGGCGAGCGTTGTTCGGCCTCCGGAGTCGCGGGCCGCCCGTTAAAGTGCCGTTACATCCAGAATTTACCGGGAGCGGGGAAGGAGGGGGCCCGGGAGAGGGGGGATCAATATACATCATAAATAAATAAAAATCCGACAAATACTGTACCAAGAGAATCACAGTACATTTATATCCATTGCACATCGCCACTTTTGTTTCCAGTCTGGACAAGGGTGGAAGAAGCGGACACACAGGGAGGGAGGGGGAGGCGGAGCGGGGGGGCCGGGAGGGCCCGGCTGCCCCCCGGCCGGCCCGGGGCCGCCCCCCGCCGTATTGCCAGTCCGAGGAAAGCCGGGCTCCGAGTCCTCTATGTACAAGTGTCTCCTCGTGGAAATGGTTTGTGTGGGCTCTGCCCGCATGGCTTCGGGGGTGGGGGGCCGAGGGGGGCTCACTGGGGCAGCAGCGGCGGCTTGAAGGAGCAGTTCCCCGTGCAGTGCCGCGGGGTCAGCATTTTGCAGGAGAAGTGATGCAGCGCGTCGTGAGCCTCTGCAAGGGACCGAGCCGTCACCCCCGGGGCCCCCCTCAGACCTCTGTGCCCCCCCAGTGCTCCCCCGGTACCTTTCAACTTCTGCTGGATGGCGTAGCGCGCTTTCCGCTCCTGGTCCAGCTCGTTGCACAGCGTGTCTGGGATGGGGGAGCGTCACGGCCCCGTCGGGGATGCGCCCGCCCCGAGGGCACCCGAAACGGGAGGGAAACGAGGGGAGATGGGCGAAAGGCCGGGCACGGCTCCCCGGCGTGCCAAGTAAGTAATTTTACAGCTCGGGTTTTAGTTTAGCCCGTGCAGAAGTGACTGCGAGAGGGAAGGTTCGTTCTCTGCCCTGTCACGGTGCCTCGCAGCCGTTTGCGGGGCAGCTCGAAATCCCGAGGGGAATTGGAGGGCAAGAAAAGATACAGAGTAGAACAAAACAAAAAAAAAAAAAACCCCAACAAACCAAAACAAACAAAAAAACCCCCCAAAATAAACAAAAAAAACCCTATCCAAGCGAACAAAAAAGCAGAAATAAAAAAAATTAAATAAAAATTTTAAAAAGGAATAAAAGAGAGAGGAGAAAAGGAAATTAAAAAAATAAAAGTACTAATGGGCTCGGCCTTACCTCGGACGATCTGCAGCTGCTGCACCATCTCTTCCCGGTACGCCAGCTCCCGCTTCATCTGGTCCTGGAAGTTATCTGTGGGCCGGGGGGTCAGCACCGCGTCCGGTGCGGGGCCCGCTCCCCGGCCGGGGCGGGGCGTGGGCAGGGGACGGGGCACCGGTACCTTTCAGGCTCTGGAAGTCCCTCTCCAGCTTTTTCCTCAGCTCCATTTGCTCCAGGACCAGTTTTTGTAACTCATCTGTTTAAAAATACACGGCGGGGTTGAGGGGAGCCCGCACTTTTCCATCTGGAGGCGGCTCGGCGCGGCGCTAATCGCATTACGTTACATTAATCACAGGAGTTAATCACTCCTGCACAAAATACAAATACCTTGAGCCGCGGGGAGAGGCCGGGGGGTGCCACAAACCCCCCCCGCCCCGTCGGGCCGCCGAGCCCCGCACCCCTCGCCCCGCTCCGGGCCGCGACCCCGCCTCACCTCGGGCCAAGTTCTCGATGTCCTTTTCCACGAGCTGCGTCCCGGTGACATCCATGGCGAGCCCTTCCTCGCCTGCGGGAGGCCAGAGCGCCGTCAGCCCCGCCGGGGGTTCCGCGCACCGCGCATGGCCCGCGGAGGGGCCGCGCATCGCCCCGCGGAGCGGTGCTTACCTCTGTCGGTATTTACAGGGCTGGGATGAGAGACATTCCTTTGGTCCTGATAGGATTTTCTGGTCTCTAAATCCTCTGCCGCGGAGTGATTGTCTTCTTTATCTTGCTCTTAAAGTTAATAAACCGATTTTCAGCCATAAGCAATGAAAGTATGGTCCTGATATATCCTTAATTACATAATTACGGACAAAGCCCTCGTTAAAACCTTCTTAGCGGGCATCCTAATCGCTTTGCTGTTGGAAAGTAGCTTGTGGGCAGGAGCTTGGCTGCGCCAGCCCATCCCCGCCGCACCGGCCGCGGCCCCGGCGGCATCCCCGGGCCCGGGGCGGCCCCGGCCCCGTTCCCCCCCGGAACCCGTTTGTTTCGCTTTTCTCCCGAAAGCCCCCAAACGAAAGCGGCCCTTCGGGTCCCCTCCCCGGGGTTGAGCCACCCCCGGGGCCGCGCCCTCGGTGCGCAGCGGCCGCCCGGCCCCGGCCCGCGTTACCCTTCGCCTCGGGGGTGCAGAGGAAGGCGGCGGGGGCTCCCAGGGAGGCTGCGGGCTTCAGCGGCTGCAGGTGCTCCCCCCTCTCCGGCGCGAACACCTACAAAAGAGCGAGTCAGGACCGCGGGCGGCCCCGCGGGGACCCCAGAGGGCAGATCCCCCCCGGCCCCGCACCTCGTAGGCGCCGCTGCTGCCGCTCCGCTCGGGGCTGCCGTCGGGGGCCTGGCCGCCCTCCTGCGCGCCCGCCTCGCCCGTCTTCTCCTCGGGCCCGTCGGCGCCGGCGGGCGGCGGCGGCTCCTCGGGCCCGGCCAGCAGCCGCGGCGGCGGCGGCTCCCGGCCCTCGGCGGGGGCCACGGCGGGGACGGCGGCGGCTTCCTCCTCCTCGTCCTCCGGGAAGCGGTTGGACTCCACGTCCACCTCGGGCTCCTCGGCCGTGTCCCCCCCGGGGGACAGCGAGCGGTAGCTGGAGCTGCCCTCGCTGAGGAAGTCCGGCGAGAGGTAGCCGGGGCCGCGGGGGCCCGCGCCGCCGAACGCCTCGCGGGTGCCGTAGAGCTTGGCGATGCTCTCGGCGTCCTTCACCACGGGGCGGAAGGCGGACAGGTAACTGCCCTTCCTGGGCAGCGGCAGCGGTGCGAGCAGCGCCTCGTCCCCGGAGCGCTCCTCCTCGCCCGCCGCCCGCGACAGGGCGCTGGGGCAGCGCTCGCCCTCCGCGCCCGCGCCCTCCTGGGGGGTGGCGCTGCTCCGGCCGCTGCCCGAGGGCTCCGAGCCCTCCAGCTCCCCGTGCCGCCCCGCCAGCCCCGCCGGCTCGGCCGCCGCCGCCGCCGCC
>NW_024581133.1:11639772-11680535 GCF_017639235.1 Corvus kubaryi | reverse complement strand
CGGGGCCGGCGGGCGGCGGCGGGTGCAGGGCGGCCTTGGCGGCGGGGGAGCCGGCCCCGGGCCCGCCGGCGGCCGCCCCTTGCAGGGAGAAGGTCCGCTTGCGGGTGCCGCCGTTGAACATGGCCTTGACATCCTCCCAGGCGTGCGACAGCTCCTCCGTGGCCGTCTTGTCGCTGAGCTTGAGGTGGCGGCGCCAGGAGTTGAAGTTGGCGGCGTCGGGCTGGGTGTACTTGGAGTCCGGGGTGCGGTGGGAGTGGAAGATGAACTTGTTGGGCGAGAAGTACATGCTGCAGTAGCTGCACTTGATGCACTTGGCGCGGGAGCTGTTGTAGCGGGCCGGGATGAAGCTGCCCCGGGAGCCCCAGGCGCACTCGTGCACCACGTCGAAGGCGAAGTTCTCGGGCAGCTTGGGCGGCTTGTGCTCGCCCAGGAAGGACTTGCAGAGCCGCTCCGCCTCCCTCTTGGTGATCATGCCGCAGCGGCGGGAGGAGATGGGCATGGCCCCGGCCCGCCGCAGGATCTCCAGCTGCACCGGCGTGCACTGCACGCAGGTGATGCCCAGGGCCACCCGCCGGTTGTGGATCTCATTGTAGCTGTAGTTCTTGAGCAGCGTGTTGGAGATCTGCGCCAGGCAGAGCCGCTCCTGCCCGTCGATGACCAGGGACACGATGGGCACGCCGTACAGGGAGGTCTCACCCACTTGGTTGGGCTTGAGGGTATTGGAGCCCTGGTACGGCTGCAGCTCTTGCTTTGAATTTGGGGAGGAGCTTGCATCTCTCCCATTTCCCATCTGACTGGCGATCGCCTCCATTCCCCCCCCAAACGCCCCTGCAAAACAAAATCGGGGAAAGGCGCAGGTTAGAGGCCCTCCCGGGGCCCCGCCGCCGCTCCCGGCCCGCCGCTCCCGGGGCCCGCTCCGCGGCCCGGCCGATCCCCGCCGCGCGGCCCAGCCGCTCCTCGTTCGGCGCCACCGGCCCCGACCGGGAGCCCCTCGGGCGCTGCCGCAGGACCCTCCCCGACCGGAGGGGTCTGGCGGGGCCGGAGCGCATCCCCCGCGCCGCGGCCGCCGGTACCGAGCGCCGCCGCATCCGCCCGCCGGGCGCGGCCCCGCGTCTGAGCGGCCCCGGGAGCCCGGGGCAAGGGCATCCTGGGGGGGGTCACCACCTCCGCTTCCTCCCTCGCCGAGTCCCCGGGAGGTGCCGCGTCCCTTCCCTTTGTGCCGGCTCGCCGGGCCGTGCCGTGCCGGTTTGCGGCGGGCTCCGGGCGGGCTCCAACGAAACGCGCCGGAGGATGCGGCCAGGGCGTCCCGGGGGCCCGAGCCCCGGGCCGGAGCGGGCGGGCCCAAACTTGGCGCTCGGTGCCCGCGGGCGGAGCGGAGCGGCGGGCGCGGTGGCCCGGAGCCCCTTTGTCGTGTCCCCGGCAGGCGATTAGGCGCGGGCGGATTAGGGGCCGGGGCGGGCAGCACCCGCCGCACGTAGCAGAAGGGCAGCAGCGAGCCAGGCAAATTGGCTTAGCTGGGAAGGCTCCCGGTGCTTAAGCCGCTTCCGTGGTAATTACACAAAATAACGGGGAGCGACTCCCGAAAACGCGCCCCGCTTTCCGCCCCCCCCCCCCCCCCACCTCATCCCCATCCCCTCCTCCGCCGCCCGCTCGCACTCACCGCGCCGCGGAGCCCGGCTGGACGTGCAGGCTCTGCTCGGGACTAGGGGCCGCAGCCCGGAGCCGGGGCCGCCATCGGCCGGGGGGGCCCGTCCGCACCGAGCCCGTTCCCGGGGCAGCCGAAGCTGCGGGGCGCGGGGCGGGCGGGCAGCGGGCGCGCCCTTCACCGACGCCTCGGGGCCGCCGCCCGCCCCGCCGCCGCCGCGTCCGCCCGGGCGAGATGCAACAAGAGCGAGTGACCAGCCGCGCCACCGAGGGAGGATCCGGATCCGTACTTGGAGACGCTGCACATTGATCCGGTGACAGCTAAAATAACGGGAAGACACACCCACTTAGCACCAGCATATTTACATTAACGGCCTCCGGGACCCCGCCGCCGTCAATCACCGATGCGCTCCAGTCAATCACGGCGCGGCTTTAAGGCACGGCGGAACGGGGAGGGAGCGGGAGGGGGGGGGGGGGGGGGGGGGGGGGGGGGGCCCCCCCCGGGGGGGGCCCCCCCGGGGCTGCCCGAGGTAAGAACGGGGATCAGCCCCGCGCCGCACCTGCGTGGGGCTCCGCGCCCCCGTGTCCCCCCCCCCGCGCCCGCCTCCCGCGGTGCCGCCATCCCGGGGGGAGCGATGCTCGTTGAAAGTTTGCGTGGGGAGCGGGCGGTAACGAAAAGAGGAGCCCGGGGGGAGCGGCGGAGGGACCCCATCGAAATCGGGGATGCGCTGCTACCGCGCATCCCTCTCGCAGCCGGGATGCGCGCTCCGGTGCGGGGCGCGGGTGCGGGAGCGGTACCGGGGCCGAGGGGGGGGACATTGGGCGGCAACGAAATTGCCGGGAGGAGAGGGCGGAGGGGGGCGAGCTCGTGTTTTTCGTTCCCCACGGGGGCTCACGCCACACCGGCAGGACCGGCCGACACCGGGGCGGTTTAGGGGACCCGGCGCTCCGGTGTCCGCCGGTTCTGCCAGCGTGGCGGGGGCCTCTAGCCGCATCCCTGCCCGGGTTGGGTTCCCGCATGCGGCGCTCGTCACGGCCACGTTAATTAAACTGTAATTAATCATCGCGTCCGGCCGCGATCGGCGTAATTACACTGATCACACAGAAGTTAATAACGGCGCGGATAGCCCCCAGCTATCACTTTTGTGTTTGCCCCCGCGCCTTCCTTCCCCGCCATCACCAGCGGCACCGGGAGGATGCGGCGGAGCCGCCGCAGAGCGAAGCGCGGGTGCGGAGCCACCCTTCTCCTCCGCGGCTGAACCGAGCCCCGGCCGCGCTCCCACGCGGGACAGCGGCCGCGGTTCCCCCCGGGCCGCCCCGTCGGGGGGGACGCGAACCGGGTGCTGCCGGCCGGGCCTTGCGGCGCGGCCTTCCCGCAATGATCGCAACCCGAGCCGGTAATTATTCCTCGCCTTTTAATTATTTATCCTCCCCAGCCCTCGCTCCTCGAGCCATACGGAGGTAGGAGCGCGGTGAGACGCTCCCGCGCCGGGTCGAGCCCCGCTGTCCCGCTCGCCACCGCGTTCCGGGTGTTCCCACGGCGTTCGACACCCGCAGAGCTGCGGAAGCGGCTGCGAGGCCACGCCGGGCTGCGAGGCACCGGGAGCGGGCGGCCGCGCGGACCGAGCCGGTACCGCGAGGAGAGGGGGGGCTCCGGGAGGATGCGGCTCTGCCCCGATCCCCTCCGCCGTGCCCGGGCTGTGCCGCTGCCCCGGTGCCCGCAGAACTCGGCCGGAGCCCGGAGCGGCGGAGGCGACCCCCGGCTCGCCCCGACGGCGGCGCGGAGCCCCGGGGCGGGGAACAGCCCCGGGCCCCACCCCGGCCCCGCCGCCCCGGCCGCGCTCCCCGCCGGCGCCCCACTCCTCGCAGTCGCCGTATCTTTTAACAGTTGAATTGACTGCAGTTTTTGTCAGTTAATTAGGTTTAATTTACATAATTAGTACAGTATAAAGAGTATTGGGGATAATCAGGAGGTACGTCTCGCTTACTGTGTAAACACGGATTCGGAATTAAAAATCAGATGTAATTAAGGCGTGTGCGCGCGGCTTTTAATTGTAATGAATTTCTAATTAACGCTCAACGATCGCCGCACGCGAGAGCCGGGACGTTTGCGGGCGCCGCCGCCCCCCAAACCGGGGACCCCGCCGGGGACAACCCCGGGGCCGGGGGGCGCGGAGGGGCCGCGGCCGGCGGGGAGGGCGCTGCGCCCCGACGGGACCCCTCACCCTTCCCCGTTCCCCGGGCCGGTGCCGCTGGCAGCCGAAGCCGGTGGATAATTTAGGTTAAAACTTAGGGAGCCGTGTCACGGGTGTATAAATAAATAATCACGCGTGGCGGGCGCGGAAGGCCCCGCGCTCCTGGAGGGCTGAGCCGAGATTGCCACATAAATCACGGCGGTCTAATTCAGTGGAAGTTTAATAAACGCCTCCTATTGGAAATGAATGTTCCCCATTTAACAGTTGTATCAGCACCATATAAAACCATGACCCCAATAAATTTAATTTTAGAGGCCGATCAATCCGGGCTTCTCTCCATCGATCCGCGGCGGCTCTGCACCTCCGCAGCCTCTTCCGCGGCCCTGCCCGCCGAGGCGGGGGAAGGAGCGTTTCGATTAGACTCTTTATTAGGAAAAGATTGCTCCGAGAGGCCTGAAAATTAAACGGTGACATTTTAATTACTGGACATTGACAAAGGGAGCGGGCGGCGGCTCTCTGCAGGCCGGGCACACTCCGCCTGACCCGGCTGCTGAGCCCCCGCGGGGCGGGGGGAGCACCGGGACCGTGCGCGGCTCCTGCCCTGCGATCCCCGGGGAGCCTGGGGGTTCCTCTCGGTGCGCCCCGGGATCCCTTCCTAGAGCTGGGCACACCTGACCAAAGCCCCGATGCACCTTCTCTGTGTGCCCCGGCTCCCACCGTGCACCCCCTTTTTCTACGGCCACCACCTCTCCCACCATGACCACTCCCTTGGCCCCTCACACTCTGCATACCCACAACACAACCCCGGGCTCTCCCCAGTTTGCCTCAGGCCCCTCGCTGTCCAACCCTCGCAGCTGCTGCCACCTTGTCCCCTGCCCCTCGCCTCTCTGGCCACCCAAACCCTCCTCGCACCATCCCTGCGGCTCAAAACCTTCCCGATTTCCCTGGGCCGGAGCGGCCGTGCGGCTGCAGAGGAACGCGGCGTGCGGGATCGATAGACACGACTTTATTGAGCAGGTTAAACCAAACACCTTCGCAGGGATGGAGCGGGACGAGCCGAGGGCAGCAATTCCCTCCGCCTGTGCCGTGCCGGGCCAGCCGGGCTCCCTCCGGGATGGACCCGCACTCACCTGCGTGTGGGCCTGGCCGCTCTGCCTCGGCCGCGGGGAAGTTTTCCTCCTCCTGCCCATAAAAGCCCCAGACATCCATTTGCCATTAAACACCTCCCGGGCTCCCCGGCTCTGACAAACCTTGAACTTGCACCGCGGGCCCGGCGCCGGCAGCAGCCGCAGCGGGGGACCGGGAGGCGGCCGCCGCTCCAGGAGGCAGGAAGGCTCAATCCATAAATCCTGTCCTGAGCGCACACGTGTGGTTTATGGACGTACCCTCTGCTGAAGGTAACGCAGCCCCGGGTCAGCGCAACTCCTCGGCAGCCGCGCCGGCTGCAGCTTCCCGACGGGAAAGGCACAGGATCACAGACTCGCTGTGGCTGCTTTGAGTTAGGAGAGACCTTAAAGCTCCTCTCGTTCCAACCCCACCTCCATGGGCAGGGACACCTTCCACTAGAGCAGCTTGCACAACCTTTTTTTATTCGATGTGACCAAATACTGTAATCGGAGATTTTTAAATTTCCTTTTCCCCGTTAGGTTTTCCCAGTCCAGGCTGGCAGTGCAGTGCTGGTGGGCTGGGGGAGCTTCAGGGGATCCTGAAGTTCAGGGGATACCCCCCAGCGCTCCAGATTTCTGCCCCACGGTGCCTGTGAGCCCCCCGGGAATGCTGAAGATGAGTTATCCTAAAATACCGGTTACGTTCAGGATCTCAGCATCATTCAGTGGGCTCCAGCTCCTCCCCAGGAGAGCCCCTCTGCCCCCAGGCCTGGCTGTCACCACAGGGACGTCGCTGCCACCCAGCTGCAGCACCCGGGGCTCGGGCTGGTCCCTACCTGGTTCCCCCGGGCAGAGTCACCCATAAACACCCTGCCAGGGCTGCAGAGGGGCACCCTCCGGAGAGCCTGAGGGGCCACAGCTGGATCCTCTGCAGGACCTTGGGACAGCTGGGATGTGTTTGTTCCCTGATGGACCGGCCCGTGGCAGCTGGGCAAGGACGGGTCCCCCGCGGGTGTCCCCGAGTTTATCTCTGTGATTATCTCTGCGGGTGCCACGTCCCAACGGCAGCGCGGCACGGAGCTGTCTCCAAGAAGCTGAGCAGCCTGGGGGCCCCTGGAGCACCCTGGAGATGGGATTTGCTGCTCCTGTTCCCTGCCCAAAGAGGCCGTTCTGTGTGTGTGCCCTGGGGCCCCGGGAGCAGCCGCCGACAGCCCCCGCAGAGCGGAGCCACGACCGGGAACGGTCCCTGACCTGCCTCCGCCCTCCTGTCCCTCCCCAGCCGAGGCTGCGGCTCCCGGGGGAGGCCCAGGAGCAGCTCCTGTGGGATGTGACGGCTCCTGGATTGTCCTGCCCGGGGGCAGCGCTGGGCAGAGGGAGCACAGCGGGAGCCACGAAGCCGAGCGAGGCCAGTGCCTGCTGCGGTGGCATCGCCCCCTCCTCGCCCCCAGCCAAAGCCCCTCTGGCACCACGGAGCAGCTTCTCCCGTAGATCTCCCAGAGCCTTCGCTCTCCACCAGCGGATTTTGCTCCCTGCAGGAGTTTTTTTCATTCCAGCAAAGCCCCAAATTCCCAGGTTTTGCTTCATATGTTGCCCACACTCTCCCTGCGCCACCACCTCCCGTGGTGCATCCCTTTCCTATGGATGCCTCCAGGTGAACTTTCCCTGCAGGACCACGCAGCTCCGGGAGACTGGAAAACACACACGCCCTTCCCAGCTTCAATCCTCCCGTTTGCTTTTCCTCTCGGGTATCCGAGGGATCAGATGAAGCTCCCGAGAGCTGCTTCTGGTGATTTCTCCATTATTAACGCGATCGCATTGCCGGCGTTAAGCCGAGGGACAGGCACAGGTAAAGGACCCCTCGCAGCTCCGGCCTTTCAGGCTGTTCTTTGGAAAACAAAGACGCTTTGCCTTTGGAATGCTGACAGCGGGATGGGTTTGGCCCCGGGATAAGAGAAACAAAATATTTGCCAATTCTGTGCTGAGTTTAAAGGCAAAATTCCACGGGCTCTTCTCACAGGAGCTTTGCCTGGCAACGGGAAATGTGGGAAATGTTGGAAGTTTTGGCATAGATGGGACATAATCCGTTTTTCCCACATCCATATTCCCATGGGAATCATCCCATGAGGTTATAGGAGGGGAGACAGGGAGGTGAGACTGGTGTGGGGCTGCTGGGGGAGCCCTAAATGAGCTGCTGGGATGAGGAGTGGGATTGGGGGGGGGGGGGGGCCCCTACTCTGCATCTGTAGGATCCTCTGCTGAGTTACAGCGTTCATTACACACCCCTGATGCCATCTTCCGAGCAGGACTCAGCTGTAGGGTGGAACATTGCTGCATGTCCTGCAACCTTTCCAGCCAAGAAATGCCCCGATTCAGAGCCTGAAACATTGCAGCAGGAAAGAGGAGAGAGGGAAAGCGTCCCCAGGCCGCCCCAGCTCCGGGTCAGCTCCTGCCTGCATGGAGAGCAGCACTGCTGAGCCCCTTCGCAGCACCCAGCACTTCCAGCCCTGCCTGGAAAATCTCCCTGGGGGTTCATTCCCCTCCCTGGAGATTTTGGGGGCAGGATGGCGTTGCGCATAAGGCAGAGCCCGAGGCATGTTTCCTGTCTTGGCCACCTCAAAGTCATCTTTGAGTGCACTGAGGTAGGATTTCCTCGGCCCCAAAGCACCCCGGGGGCTGCACCCCAGGGGATCCCTTCAGGCAGGTTTGGGGGTCCCTGCACTGTTGAGGTGCACCATGCCGGGCTCACCTGGATCCCACAAGCCTGGGCTGGGCACAGACCTTGCTGTGGGTGCGGGCACCCAGCACAGCTAAACCCTGGCCCAATTTACTGCACTGCCCCTTGCCCTCACCTGTGCCCCTCCGTGCTGATGGGTGGTGGCAGGAATTGGGGTCCACACCTCCCGTGGGGACAAACCACCCCCAGACCCCATATCCAAGCAGGAGGTGGTGGTTTGGGAAGGTCTGAGCTCGCTGCTGCTCAGCTGGGAATGCCAGCAAGGCTGAGAGGAGCTGGTTAATCCCAAACTCCCCTCCTCTGCTCTCTCGTCCAGCCCTATTCCCCCCAAACGTGGTGCTGGGAGTGGGGCAGATGAGCAGATCCCTGGCTGCACTGAATCCAAAGATTTGGGAGAGGAAAGGTGACGGAGGCCCCAAAGTTCCCCGATAGCTGGATTGATTACACTGATGAACCAGCAAGTGAATTATAACTCTGGCAGCACCTTAGCCAGGAGATTCTTCCCAGCTGCATCAGCTCCACCCCACACGGATTTTCAGGGTGAGTCTTCCCCTCCGGATCTCCCTGCCCGGAGAAGCAGGAGGAAAACCCTTGGGTTTGCCGAGTTTTAAACTGAATCCGAGAGAGAGCCCTTTTATCCAGGGAAAGCTAACGCACACGGTTAGGGATAAATAAATGGCAGCGCCGCCGACGCCGTGGCTGGCTCACAGCGAGGGAATTTGTCTCACTTTAGCAGAAGGACCTGGAGGAACGGGGGCTGTTGGCTCATTCATTGCGCTGTTATCTGCCAGCGAGGTTGTGACATCAGAGCAATTAAGACAAACTTTAGTCTGTAAGTTCATGCCTGCAACCTCTACACTTCAAAAGAAGACAAACGATCCCTCCAAGGAAGGAAACAAAGTCTTTTCCAGGCTGCTTCCAGAATAGCATTTAGGATTTGCAGTGGTTCGGGAGGAATATTTCACTGAACTGTGGGAGGGTTGGAGCTGCAGGTATAAAATAAACTACCTGAGCCTTTTTTTTTTAGCAAAAGTTTATTTCTAATGCAAAGACAAGCAAACAAACCCCAGCCTCCTCCCACCCAGCTCACTCACCCCAAACCTGCCTCTCACATCTGTGTTTTATTGGTTTTTTTCCTTTTAATAAGCATCTTAACAAGGACTGATCCGATCTGTGTCGGTCTGTTGCGGGAACATCCAGCAGAGACATTGAAATCATTCCTGGAACAGCAAACCTGGAGCTTGTGCTTGACCCAGCTGCAGCCACCCTGCAGCGACTCCAAGGGATGAAAATCAGGGATCAAGGTAGAGCTGAGGAAGGCAAGAGGCTTCCAGGCAAGCCAGGAGCTGCTGGGATAGTAAGGAAAACCCTGCAGCCATTCCTGGGACATGAGGGTCCCTCCGTGCTGGCCCTCTGCCCCCACAGTCCCAGGGGATGCTGCACAAGCAGGAGCTGTGGCCCGTGGCTTCCTCGGAAGGATCTCACCCCACCACTGCTGCTGCTCTCTGCAAATTCCAGGGGCTGCTCTCCCTCTGCAGCCAGAGGCCACAGCTCCTGCAGGGATCTTCAGTGGTACTTACTCCCTGTTCAGGAGAATCATGGAATCCACAATAGTTTGGGAGGGACTTAAAGCCCATCTCATTCCAGCCCCTGCCATGGCAGGGACACCTTCCACTATCCCAGGCTGCTCCAAGCCTCACCCAGCCTGGCCTGGAACATTCCAGGGATGGAGCAGCCACAGCTTCTCTGGCCATTTAGGGCCTCCCCACCTTCCCAGGGGGGAATTCCTTCCCAGTATCCCATCCATCCCTGCCCTCTGGCAGTGGGAAGCCATTCCCTGTGTCCTGCCCCTCCATCCCTTGTCCCCAGTCCCTCTCCAGCTCTCCTGGAGCCCCTTCAGGCCCTGGAAGGGGCTCTGAGCTCTCCCTGGAGCCTTCCCTTCTCCAGGTGAGCATTCCCAGCTCTCCCAGGCTGGCTCCAGAGCAGAGCACTGCCCTCTTTCACCTCACCTTTCCACCTCAGGAAACCCTTTCTGGTTCAGGGATCAGCCTGCAGAGCCTGACCATGGATGCTCCTGATGTTTGACCCTCCCAGCAATCCTGATCCCCAGCAGCTGGCACTGGGAGCAGAGAGGGGCACTCCCCGTCATTCAGTGGTGTGATGCTGACCTCCCTGACACCCCTCACCTCCTCATAGGGTGGGCAGGCCCAGGTATTTCTCTTTTTCTGTTTGCTTTTGTTTTACACTTAAACCCAGCATTTTGTGGCTGCCTGGACTCAGAGACAGCCACCAACTCCTCAGGAAACCCTCTGGACACTCGGACAGGAGCAACAGTTAAAAAATACTCTGGAGTCAGGAAATAGTACATTCAGTAACCCAAAAATAGAGATAGAAAATACTTGCTTTAAGGCTGTGTACAGTATAACTGAAGATAATCTGGAAATTGCTCAGCAACAAAAGAAACGTGGGAAGAAAATTCCTTAATGTGAAAAGGCGGCCAACAAATATCCTGATTTTGTTGATGCTTCTAGGGAATATTTGGAGCAAAACATGATCTGGATAAACTGTGAGTCCAAGGCTGGTGATCCTGGTCCAGGAAGAGCTCTTGGGACGCTGCAGAGCTCACTGTGGTCCCTGGGATCGCCGCTCCTCCAGCATCCTGCACACCCACATGGACACGACCTCGGTGTTGCCGTCGTTGTACTGCACGATGAAGGGGTGGCCCTGCGAAGGGGGACAGGCAGGGTTAGCCAGGAGAAACACAGCCCTTCTGGAAAAAAAACCACACTGGAGCATCCTGTGGTTACAGCCATAAAAATGTAGTGAAGCACTGATTCAAACCAGCGAGCTTCCTCCTGCATCCGTGTTATCCACAGCACCTGCTCCGAGCAGGAGGAGGCAGCCCAGACTCCTCGCGGAGGCCTCGGCCCAGCACTCCCTGGAAATGCTCATTACTTTTTGTTGATACTCCATTTTCTCGTTGTGTTTTGACCCAGCCCCCTTTCCAGGACAGCTGTGCAGTTGCTGAAGGGTGTTTGGGTAAAATGATACCCCCAAAAAACCCCCACTAATCTGCGCCTCTGCTTGTTAAGGTGCGCCATCTCCTAAAATTCCTCTCTTTTACAGTGCCCTGTGCATCCTTCACGTGCACTGACCTTCCAGGGCCTACAGGGGATCCACGAGAGCTGGAGAGGGACTTTGGCCAAGGCAGGGAGTGACAGGACAAGGTGTTTTGCCCAGCACTGGGGTGGTTTTGGGTGGAAAAGTGCAGGAATAAGGTAAATGCTTTTGTCTCCAACACAGCCCTAAACAAAACAGCCAAGGACACCACAGAGAAGCAGGAGAGAACAATCAGGAGGCACAGACAGGGCAGAGCAGATGCATGGGGGCAATTAAACCCAGCTATTCCAGCCAGTGCCTTCTCCATGAATCTCCTTTAGGATGGAGAGATCCCCGCAGCCAGAGCCATCCCACACCCAGGATACCCCTGCATTTAAGCTGCTCCAAATGAAATTTCAGCTATGAAGCCTCAGCCCTCCACACTGCTCACCCTGCTTGCTTTGTTTTGTGAGGATATTCCACCAAAACCTGCAGGCTTCCACACTTTTCTCCCCAGGAATAAGTTTAATTTCGAACTACTCTTCAGATTTCCCATATTTTCAGAATCTGGTGGTTGATTTTTCTGAGCTGTTTTTAAATTGGGAATAGGAGAACAGAGACTTCCACCGAAGCTCAGTAGGACCCATCTTTGCAAATCTTGGTGCACAACCTGCAGCATTTTCAGGTCAGGCACCGCAAACAAGGAGGACACAAGCGGCCCAAAGATGTCCAGTGCTCATGGATGGCCTGTGCCAAAAGCTACTGCCAAACCCACCTCGCTGCTTTTAATACCTGACCTCACTCAGCAGCACCTGCAACTGCAATAAAAACATTTATCAAAGAACCACACAGAGCTGGGGATAATGCAGGAGTCCGTCAAACCTGGCCTTGGCCTCTTTGCAGCAAGATTTGGAGTGAAAAATCAGAACAAACTACAAAAGAGGGACTTGCAGTTGGCTCAGCTCCCAAAAATGTCTCAGAGAATTATTTAAGTTTTCCTCCAAGGTCTCCAGCACTGCAGCTGCAGCGGTTTCCTCTCTCAGAAACCTCTCTGTAAGCTCAGCCCTGCTCTCCACATTTTGTCATTACTTGCACCTACTCCCACATTCCCCCCTTTTCAGGCACCCAGAGCAGTACCATTACCCAAAGCACAAAGACCTCAGAAAGCAGTGCCTTAAACTGGAGATGCCTCTGAAAAGGATGGAGGAGAGCAGGGGCAGGGAGATGAGACAGGGAGGGAAGATAGAATAAGGGAAAAAACCTGGATAAAAATCCGAACCACTAAAGCAGCAATGCAGCTGCACCGCGGCAGCTCTGGTGCAGCAGGACAGAGCTGTCACCTCAGAGAGGAGGCAGTGAAAGCCCCAGCAGTTTGGACACTGTCAATAAATCCTGGTGGCTGTCTCAGCCACAAATACAAGTCCCAGCCCTGACTTCAGGAGTGAGCAATATGTTCTCACCCAAACCCAGCAACCTGCTGTACTTAAATATTCCTGTAGGGATTTATTGCAAGGGAAGACTGGGAAAAGGTAAATGTGTGGAAACTTGAAATGCATTTTCTGTTGCAGGGACCAGTTCCTGGTGAGGTGACACTGCCTGGTGTGGCACGCACAGCTTTATTTTTGGGGACACATGATCCCATCCCTGTGTATTTCGTATTTCCTCAGAGTCCTACACATGTTCACAACAAAGCAATAACCACCTCCTTCCCAATTTTTAAAAATACCTGGAAATCAGCCCAGCCAGCAGGAAACAGGTTGAAAATCCAGCACCAAGCTGGTTTTTCTTACTGGCCTGGTACTGGTGTGCCTTGCCCTGGCTCGGTGGGATGCACTGGGAATCCTGCAGGCACTGGGAAGCGGCTGCTGGAGTGCACAGAGCTTGGAGCTGGAAAGGTCAGGCAGGACAGGGCCAGGGCTGGCCACGAGTGAGTGTCAGCCAGCCTAATTTTGTGTGTCAACCCCGAAAATTAGATAAACAATGACAAACCAGGCTTTTTAAATGAACTTGTCTCATCTGGTTCTCTTGATAAAGGGTACATTTCTCAAGTTGCAGTGTCCCACCAGACAGGTTAACTCTTTCACAGGGGAGCTCCTCGCAGAGGGGGATGTGAATGATTTAAATATCTGACAGGAAATTAAAAGGGCACTGCCCCCCTGAACACACAGCCCTGGTAATTCCAACCCATTGCTCACCAGCCATCAATCATTTAGCCCAGTCAATTAAATCGCCATAATTCAAGGGTAAAAGTTCCATGATTTTACCTACCCCTAAAATTCAGCAATTTGCTTTCATGGCCTTCTCCTCTGGCCGAAAAAATCTTTGTTTCTGATAATAACCCAGCCTGAGCTTATTGCCACAGACTTTGCGTGGCACCCTGGGAAGGGCTGCACATCCATGGGCCTTTTCCAGCTCCGAGTGCCCATGTGCAGCTCTGCTCCAGGTGGATGAACTGTCCAGGAGAGATGAAATTCCCCCTGGGACACAGCATCATCACCCACAGCCCCAACTCTGGGCTCCCTGAATCCCTTCAGCCCCTCAGTCTGAAGCACAGGTACCAGCTTACACTGCCTCTCACACAAATCCAGGGAAGAGCAAAGCTCCCATAAACAGGATCCTCTGACCATAAAATGTTTGTATTTGGAGAGCACCAAGGAGGTTTAGGCCGATGCCAAAGGGCAGGCAGACCATAAACAACACCCCTCAAGCAAAGCCTGGGATTTCAGAGCACTGTCCAGGCACAAAAGAAGTGAGTGATAATGGGAGACTGGTTTAAAGGTCCAGGAAACAGGCAGTTACCAGCCTAGAATGGTGGCAAAGCACACCCCCAATGTGAAATGGCAGCCAGCCACCGATTTCCTTGGAAATCTCCAAAAATGACAGGGTGGTGTTTCCTGGGACACAGAACACGAGAGGGATGAGGACAGGGCAGGAACGTGAATCCCAGATGGGTCAGGGATATTGCTGGAGTACCTCAGATCTAACCCTCATCACCTCCTTATATTTTTTCCCCTGGGACAGTGAGAGATTGAATGGGAAGGGCAGCAAATTAGGAATGACAAGAAAATTCCTCATGCTTATGCAAGGAAGGTTGGGAAATGAGTGGCATTGCTTTGGTTGCAATGGTGCCACCCTTTTCACAACTATTTTTCCAGGAACCCTCCCAGCCTGAGCAGCTGGAGGCCTGTGCTCCATTTATTACCAAGCAGCACAGACAAATTCTGCATTCCATTTTAAAATTTTGAACTCAGCACAACAAAAAAACCCACAATAAAAAGATCCCAACTGTTGCAGACACAGCCTATCAAGACAATGGCAGTGCCCTTAGACAGCATTTCAAATACAGTTTATTAGTGTGTGATATGAAAAGGGTATTTTTATTGCATGATATAATGCAATGGGACCTTGGGCGCTCTGCAGAAGGACCTTGCACTCAGAAGTGTAATGAACCCATAGTCCAAAAAACATTATACTCTACATTAACCTATCATTAATGGCACATTAGGGCTGGGGGCATTGCACGCTCGCTGGTCAGGGCTCCATCAGGACAGTGTGCAGGAAACCACAGTCTTCACAGGCTTAAAACAAATAGAGAAAATAAGTATCACTGCTGGCTACAGGCTGCTCTAAGGGAAGCTCACTGGCTGCTTAACCTGCAGTTTTGTCAAGGGGGGATGAGGAGGGCGATGCAGCAGTTTATTAGTGGTGTTGGCATGCTCTGAGTGCATCAGATGCAGCAACACTGAGCTTTTCCTGCGAAAACACAGCACCTGTTAAGAATAAAGTGAAAACTGGAAGCTGCTCCCCTTCCCTGCCACTCCCTAATTCCTGGTGATAGTTGTAAGGCCTCCCTGGCACTAGGAGCTGGGAATGGGAAGAGCATCCTCTGACCCAGCTCTCCACTGAACAGATCCCAGCTCTCCTGGGATCTGTTTTGCCTCTGCACCCATTTCACCTGAGCAGAATTCCAGCCCCTCAGCAGAATTCCAGCCCTGCCAGCTCTAACTCCATGGGAACCGTGACCAAACCAACAAATTCCTTATACTCCCAGAGCAGGTGCGATGTTCCATGCCTTCCCCCACTCCAGGTGGCTCTGTTCAAAGGAAAGCCACAGTGCAAATGTTAAATCAGGAAAGCCTGGCTGGCAGCTCACCCCTCCCACTCCAAAAAATTCCAACTTGGCTGTCCAACAGCACATCCCAGTTGGTTCTCCCGTTGCTGCTGAGGTGTCTGTGCTATTTACAGCTCTTGTAATTAACTGAGGGCACGGACTTGAGGGGAAATTCTTGCCCATTCTCATGTTTACTGGGAGACAAGTCGGACCTCCAACAGGACAAACACAAAGCTCAGCTCTGGAGCTGCACCAGCTTCCCAGGACTCCTGGAAACACCAAGTGCTGAGTAACCCAAAACCACCCTGAACTGACCCCGGGTCCCCCTGCAGTGACCTCAGCATGTGTTAGGATTTCATCACTCCACCCCTGCCTCCAGTGCTGGAGGATTTTCCATCTCGAGCTGCTGCCTCCAAGGACAAGCCACACTAAATGCTGTTCTAATTATCTGTGCCAGCTATCCCCAGTATCCAACTGCGGCTCCCACAGCCAGGAATAGCAGTGAGGAATCCTCAGGCCAATACTCTCACTGCCGACTCCCAAAACATTGTTAATTCACAGGCACAGAAGGTGGCAGGGCATCCTCAGGGGATGCTCCACGCAGCTTCCAAGGCTTCAGCGGGCTAAAAACTCCGAAGGCTGAACACAGGTTAATCCACGGAGACACAGAAGGTACCCATGGGTGAAAGGACCCTGCAAGACACTGTTTGAGTGTGATCCAGCTGCTCCATCTCTCGTTTCCCTTTTGAAATTTTGGTTGGGTTTTTTTAAACCTTTTAAGAAAAGTGTGAACACCTGAAGTGCTTGGAACAGCAGGGACTGGGAAGCTCAGTATGTGTGTCTGCAAAGTGTCCCCGGTGTCCCAAAGCTGCAGCAAGGTCAGCTGCAGCCTCCCTGTCTCTTCCATACGGCACCTGCAGCAATGGGATTGCAGATCGCAGATCAAGCTTAACCCTAAAATTCCAGCTGCTCCTCGGGACTTGCAAGGCTGTGCTTGATCTGGGACCGAGTGTTTGCTGTCCCAGTTCTCTCTCCCTGTTCCTGTCCTCGGAACAGCGACTATTGAGGGCAAGGACTGCGCTCGCTGCGCTGGAGACGCCTCCAGCATCCCCAGAGCCTGTGCTCGGCTGGGTGCTGGAGACAAAGCCCCGCAGCAGGGGGTGGAGTCATGGAATCACAGAATCACGGAATGGCCTGGGTTGGAAGGACCTCAAAGCCCATCCAGTCCCACCCCTGCCCTGGGCAGGGACACCTCCCACTACCCCAGGCTGCTCCAAGCCCTGTCCAACCTTGGACACTCTCAGCATCGACCAGTGGCGTTTTCTGGGGGGAGATGACGCAGGAACAACAACATAACCATTAGGAAAACCAAGTCTGATTATTCTCCGGGAAGTTTCTGCCCCCTCCTCACTCTCACAGCTGAGAGCAGAGCCCAGCCTGCTCAGCAGCTCCACGTGGAATGTCGGGAAGTGGGGAGTTTTGTTTGTTGCGTGGCCTCCCTAACATACACTGTAATTAAAATGTTGATTACTAAACAGTTTAAATATATGACAGACAATGCAGTTAAAGCCTACAGTTAGGTCAATATGTGATTTAGATTTGCCATTTAAAAACTCTCATTTAAATTTTGCATACATTAATCACTACCATACTTCAATGTTCTGATATCCACCTGACTACACTATTAAAATAAAACTTGCTGCCCCAGGGAAATCCTACTTATTCTTAATTGTTTCGAGGCTTTGATGGGCTTTTAATCTAAGATTAATTTATGCAATTTTAAATAACTCTTCTTATGATTAATAAGCTTGAAAATTAAAAGGAGTCTAAAGCAATTATAATGAGCATTTGGTCATAACCTCATTAGGAGAAGGAGTGAAGGATACAGCTCTGGAATTCTTACAAGACTACAATTTAAGGTTACTTTCAGAGGAGTCAAACATAGTTCTTGAAATTGCAAAGGCAGATTAGCCTAGGTCAGCCTTAGAACTATGGCTACCCAGATTAGCACACTAATGATTTTATCCCTCTGATGATATGCAAGACAGTGAAAAGATGATACAAAACAAAGATAAATGGATAACACAACTAAGCAGTGAAGCCTTGCAGTTATATTTCTTCCTTACCTTTTTTTTTTATTTGAGAAGTATTCTTTCTGTAGGTCTTTTCCCCCTATTATTTATCTATTTTAGACTGACTTTCACCAATGCATTTTTCATTTTTATATGACAAAGTTGACTGCAAGCAATTTTCAGCTGGTTTAGTTTCATTGAGGCACCAAAACTCTTCTGCAATTTACACAATTTGTTCAAATAACAACAGTCCCCAGGCCTGGCGGATGGACCAAGGGGAAGAACAGCTTAACTTAGACCTCTACACCTTAACCTGAAGAGCCACTGTCTACACACCTCACCTGAACTTCCATTTTTAAACAGCCATCCAGATCCCTCGTTATGATTAAAGTATTGTTTTTCCAAGCTTTGGACGGCTGGTGACCCCAAACCAGACCTCTGAGACCCCTCGTGCATTTGACTGATGTGTCCAAGCTGGCAACTCATCCCCAGACAAAGGGTCAAGAGGGAATTTTCAGGTCAGAACAGTGGGAATTGGAGCAGCTCCACTCCATAGGGTGGAGCTGACTTCAAACTATTCAACCCCTCCTACTGCAGGACCCTGGGTCTGCTATTTGTTCCCCTCCTGTGCTATAGACTGGTCTTAAATTTACTACAGAGTTTAGGGTTTGGCTGTGGCACAGAGGAATCTATTTGCCCATCTGCAGATCATTCTTTCCACAGCAGTTTTGCTTTTGATATTTGTTGTTAAACCGATAACTGTCCTTGGCATTCCTCGTGCTGCTCAGCTAAAAACGAGCCAGCTCCCAGCTAAGGTATTTCAGTTTCTGTGTTATGACTCTTAAAACAAACTAAAGCAACCGAAATCTAATTGGAGTTTACTTCTGCAAGTGCTGCTGAGGTTAAGAAGAGCTGTAGAAGAGGAATGGGGAGAGTGGCCCAAGGCTGATAGAGTCTGTCACCATTAGCAAGCTGTCGACAACAGAAGCAGATCTGCCGAGTGAAACGGTTGGTGCAACATTTTAGGGATGGAAGAGGTTTGACTTTTGCCCAGCTCTGGTCTGGTTTGCAGCCTCAGTGCCCATTAGTAGCTGGAGCTCATTAGGTGTGTGCCTGGAGCACATCTTCTGGAATGGTTTCATTTGAAATCAATGCAATTCATGAGCTTCAAGACCTGTCTGTGATGAGAATGAAAGAGTGGGGGCTTGCAAAGAGCAGAGATTCACACCAGAAAGGCACACCTGACCTGAACTCTGATGCTGATGGAGCTGCACCTGCAGAAGTGTCCTCAGCTCCAGCACAGGAATGGTCTCGGTGACACCGAATGGAGCTCGTCAGGAATTAAAAGCTGATACAGTATTTCCCTCAAATGAGGACTGAATGTTCCCTACAGCACTTCCTTCAAATGAGGACTAAGTGTTCGCCTAGACTGGGAGAGAAGGGTGAAGAAAACAACTGTTTCCCCCACGTTTTTCTACTGAGAAAAAAAAAAAATTGCTAAGCAAATTACTAAGCTGAAGTAAACTGAAACAATCTCCTAAATGTTTTTCACCCAAACCTTGGAGAAGAAAATGCTGTATGCATACACACACACAAATAACAACAATTAACAAAAGCAAAAAAACCCCTGAAAATGATGTGGCTGGAAGCAAAACGGGAGAACGAAACAGCTCGTACTTCGTTAGCATTTTTGTGATGAAGTTTCTGCAAATGAACAAGTTGTTTTTAAAAGTACCACTACGATCATCCTGCATTCCACGGCTACATACTGCCTGCACGGAGTGCAAAACAACATCCCTGTGTTTGCCAGGCTTTGTAAAGGGACTAAATAAAGTATTAAATGATCGAAGTGAATGCGCTGCCAAATCCCCTCATCTGAGGAGCAGAGAAAGCTCAGGTATGAAATGATGTTGGAATAAATGCACAGAGCCCTGCTGAAAACACGGAGAAGGCAGAATATATCACCACTAGTTGGCTTGGGAAAAAAACCAGAAATTCCTTTGAATCTCTCCCAAGGTCACTGAACAACAACCGAGGCCATGAACACCATTTCCACTCTCAGAGTTGTATTTTAATCCAACAGGGAGCCTTTCCCTGGTGGAAACCTGGCTCTCCCCAGCCCAGCAGGCACATGCTCATCCCGATTTACACCAGCTGAGTGTTTCCCCCAACCTCTCCCATCAAATCCGAGCAAGCAGATGCACATTTATGGGACAATGAACTTTTCCACGGCTGTGTTTTGGTGTTCCAGCCTGATTAAAGCTGCGTGTTCTGAGCGCTGCTCCGGGTGGGAGCGCGAGCAGCCGGCTCTGGAGGGGAGGCCATGGCTTAAAAAAAAAATAAATAAAAAACCCCATGTTTAATTTAAAAATTAGAAACTGGAGCAGGCTGTGAGCACAGAGGTTGATTGAAACAAAATTTAAATTCCTGTCAAGCCCATTTAAACACAGGGGCCCTTCATAGGCAATTAGCTGCTCCCTGTGAAGGCTGAGTGAGGCCGGGCCTGGTCACTGTGAGGAGCCGAGAAAAATTAACTAAAATCAGGCGCTATGAAATATTTAGCCTCCTAGTTTATCACCGGGGTTTGGAAGTGTAAACAAGACAAAAATCGATTCCTCGGTGCCCTCCAATCAATCCCCCAAAATGGCGAGGGCATCTGTTTCTGCTCAATTTTGTTTACTCTGGCAGATTTGCCTTAATTGCGGTTGTTTATCTCCCGTTGTCCCCGGGGCCCTAATCTCCCGATTACTAATACTTAACACTCATTTCACATCTAAAGCTACTTCTGATCCTCAACAGGTTTCTGGGGCTCTTAAAATTATGGAGGCGAGGGAGATTTCTCTTTGTGAGAGGCGCATTTTGCGACCCACGACCAGCTGGGCCCAATCGTCACCAGGGATGGCGGCAACAAAGGTGCTAAAAGGCTCTTTCACAGGCTCCGCCGCTCCGCCGGGAATGCCACGGAGAAAAAAGGCCTTTGATGGGGAAAAAAGAAAAAAACCCACCCTGAACAAGGGGACTCTAACAGTCCAGCCAAATAAAGTTACTGTCATAATCAAGCGCTGTCAATCACAATGAAAATCCAATTAAAAAATCTTTCAGCACGGCCCCTCTTCAGGAGAAAAATGTCCCCTATTTATATGCGGTTTTTTTTTTTTTTTTTTTTGTGTCAACTGCACAAATTAGAAAGTCGTATTAATTGATTTTTTACTACTTTAGGCCCTGATCCTCCAGCTGAATTTCTGCGGATGGAAGAATCAAGCGGCACAAATCTGATTAAGGGATTTGAGGCATAATGCACACAGGTCACTAAGAAGCCATATCTCTATCTCCGGCTTTATACTCTGCTTATTCATAGGCAATTATTACTCTTATTTAATACTGCAGGAGTGTCCTGAGGTGCTAATTGGACTAGAGACCCACAAGTAGCTGGTACTGCACAAGCACCAGCCATTTTAATCTATGCAGAGTGTCTGAATACATTTAAAATACCAATTTCATTACACAAATAAAAATCGTACATGGATTTCAACAGTTGCCTGTTAGAGCAAATTCCTTGATGGATTTGGAATGAATAGAAAGGACAATATTCTGGGATTTAAAGATATGGGTCTTATTTTGGAACTCCAAACAGATTTATTTTTATATATTTTTAAAAAATAAATACGTAGGGAAGACAGCTGACATAAAATATCAACAAGGCACATGCACAACTTCTCAATATACAGTAATTGAAAGATTTGCAATTCTGCTACCAAAATGAGTGAGATGTAAATATTTGTCCCTGTGCCTGGAGAACTACTGAACAACCAGCAGTGCCAAATGAAACATTTGCTCAAATTAAACTGCAAAGCCCAGGAGACTCAAGTAACCAAAAAATATGAACTGTATCCCTCTAAGCTGTTGCCAATTTGTTTTTGTCCAATTTCCTTAGGTTTTCAACACCTCTTTGAGCCAAGTCAAGTTACTCCTTTTCACATTTCACTGGGAAGTGCTGCTATATTTGCAGCCCTAGGGCATGTTAGAAAGGGGAAGTCAGATGTTCCTGTTTGCTGTAGGAATTGGGTGATCCCATGGCAATGGGTGCAGAAGGCAGGGAATGAAGGTAACGCCTTCAAACCCCAGAGCTCACCCCTTAACCCTGTCACCATCTTCCTCTTGGGTAATTGCCGGAGTTAGTGGCACTGATAGGATGTATTTCTCCATTTCGAGAGCTGATTTCTCAAGTGACAAAGAAGAACGGCTCACACCCCCAAGGACAGAGATGGCTTCCCCCCTCCCCCCCTTTTTTTTTTTTTTTGCAAGACAGAGGGGGAAATATCCCTGACCCACCTTTCCCAATTTCAGCTCAGTGAGCAATGCTGCCACCTGAAGAAACACATATTTTTCCTCTTAAGCTACCTTGAGCTCGGAAGATAATGAACACACAGTGACAGGAGCATCCTGAGCCCTGGTGTGAAATCCTTGCCTCAATATAAATTTTGATACTGCCTTCAGTGTGTCCAGGATTTGATCCAGAACTCCTTGTCCACTGTATGTCTGAACTGAGAGATTGAAGATCCAGTTTATTATTTATCACATATATTTCACGGTTGAACCGGATGATCCTAAAAAGCCTTTTCCAACCTAAACAATTCTGTATTTACAACAGCTAGAATACTTGGCTCTGTACTTTTTTCCTTGGGAAACCTGGAGAGAGCCCCTTCCTTCCCATCTGCATGTGTTTGGTGTCTGTCAGAACTTCCCCTTGTCATGGAGTGAGTGACTGGGATCGCTGTGACAGAGGAGAGTATGAACATTTGCAAACAAAGCCATTCATCACAGGCCCAAGCACAGACAATTTTATGCTGGACAAATCATCCCTGATGGGACATCCTGCACCAGCTCAGGATAAAAAAAGTGGCCAAAGAGGGAAAATTCTTGGCTCCCTGTGATCAGCAACGATGCCCAAACATCTGCATAGGTGCAGACAACAACTATGGACCTCTAAAGCTCATCCCACAAGATCTCTGGGGTGTGATTGTGAAAAACAAAGTGCAGAGAGCCCGCTGGTCTCTCCCAAAATCAGCACCATCCAAAACCCAGCCTGGCTACTCAGTGATGTCACTGCTCCAACGCTGCTGGGGGAAAGCCCTTTTACTGACAAACCTAAGCACCAGTGTTTTATTGGCTTTATTCGGGAGGTTTAGATGAAAATCCAGGCAGGATTACGCTGATCCTCCATTTGTTTGTTTAAACCATAAAAGTGTTTCCTGAGAGCTGAAAGCAGGGGTTTAACACAACGAACTGCAAATATGTTTTGCTGCTGTCCAGACCCTCTAAAAAAAAGCTTCATAAAATACAGCTACTTAAAATGCAGCTACTTAAAAGCTTCACATTTTTAATTTCCTGTAGTTGTTGGAGATGTGGGAAGAGCCAGCCAACACCCATTTTTGAGAGTCTCTAGCATCTTGATCCATGTCTTAAAACATTTAAATACACAAACTACTGTTTATCTGGGAAAAACCCCCATCATAGCCAATAAAATCAGGGTGCCCGGTCTAGAGCCATTCCTGGAATGGAGAGAGGGATTGCTGGATGCATAGGAATGGGAAATTTCAAAACTGCATTAGGCATTAAAATAAATAAAATACCAAAGGAGAACATGTTTTCCAGCACGTCAGTGGCTTTGACACAGATGATGTACAATTTATCACACAACCTTCTAAATTAATAAAACACCAACATCAGAAGCATCAGGAATTTGAATTTTTAAAAGGAGAAAGCTCGTGGTTGTGTTTGAAATTGGACAACTTGAACAAAAATCATTACATCTGTGCAAAAGTGATCGAGTGCAGGAGGTGACTGGACCCTCTGCCCGATCTTTCCTTGAGAAATCCAGCAGCATCCTAAAGACTGTGTTTTGATGCCTCCACAGGAAAGCATAAGGGAATAACTGCTCCATTCCCGACTTGCGGTGTTTCCAATACAATTGCTTCACGTAAACGCCTTTCGTTTCAACAGCCAGATGTAGCACGGAAGAGTTCAATGCTGCACTAACAAAAAAAACCTCGCCCAGAGACTCCAGCAATTCCAAAAAGCACCAACAATCTGCTGAAGAAAAGGCCAAGCTTGCAGCTAAAGAAGAGATTTTAAACAATTACCAAAGCAGGGTAGTGATATCATAAAGGCAATTTCTGCGCTAGCTTGTTTTCTGCAACTCTCTTTGCCTCTGAACAGCTAGAACAGATAATAACTATTAGTAAATCAAACTCCTGCAATATCCAGCTGTGTCTCCCACATTTACATACAGATAGAATGGGTATATGTTTTTAATATGTATGCGAGCCGTACTTTTACCACAGCTGAAGTGCACGCTACAAAGGAGGAGGAGAATGGGAATGGAATCAGCATGAGATAATAAAGTGGCCTAGATAAAGTATTAGCCAGCGATTGATCTCAAACAGGGGATGTTGCTTCTCTCTGACCTGATTACTTACTATGCATAGATTCCATTAAATAGAGCTTAGAATGGAAAGCTTCGGGAAAGTACCGTATATACAGTCACATCCACAGCCCGGGAGCCAGCCCAGCCTCAGGGTGCTTCCCTGGACTCTGGGCACTCTGGGCAGGAGTTTAAACCTTCCCTGGACTGCCACACCACAACTCCTAAACATGCACTGCCCTGGGAGCCAGGCCTGGGATGCCAGAAAACTCCGTGTTTCTGGCAAAAAACACAAGTGCAAAGGGGAAAAAATCTCTTTATACAGAAGAATTGTTGAGATTTTCATGCTAGAAAGGGAGAGGAGAGGCAGAGAGGAATATGCTGTGCAGTCTTCCCTGTGATAATACTGGAGTATATTCAATTTAATTGACTCTCTGCCTTTCTCTTAAGAGGGAACAAACTGGAGATAAAAGAGCAGCATTTTAGAGCAAGTTTAGAATGACCACTGGTAAATTCTAAGGTTGCTCCTTTCCCTGGATGGACAATTTTCTCATTACTTGGTGAAATTCCTTATTTCACTCCTGTGGAACAAGTCACTTAATTTGATTATGTACGTCCAGAAAAGCCAATGGGATATCTTGTTTGGGGATGCCTACATGGAAGAAAGGGCAGTGAGTAAATAAATAATAAATAAATATGGAAACCTGGTCCACGCCAACTGTGACAGAAATTCAGTGTTCACCTGCACATGGATATCTGTGGTAAAGAAAAGCCTGACTTTAAACAGGAATTTCATCCAGCCTTGGCTTCGGCCCTATTTCCTGACAAAATGGGCATTTCGGGTTTTATAAAACAGGAGCTTCTTGCAGGATAGACAGGGAGAATCCATCTCTGCTGCAGCCCCGGGACTCCAGCAGAGGTGCCAATCCGGCACTTCAGGTGTTGTTAGTCAGCTCCTCACGTGCATTTAACAACCCACTGGTTATCAGCAGAGGAGGAAGATTGATCTTCTGCTCCCTTCGTTTTGCTTTCTGTCTTTAATTATCCTGGATTGGTTACAAAATAGTGACTTCCAGTATGGTAGGTATCGGTAGGGGAGGAAGATGATGCTCTGGTTTGTCTGAGGGTGAGGATGGTTGTGTGTGACACCTCCCATCATTGCTGGCATGGTGCTTTTAAATAAAACAAAAACCCCAAAACTCAATGAACAAGGTGAAATCCTGCTCTAGTTCCAATCAGTGATAAGGTGACCTTGAAGATTCAGGGTTTCACTGCATCACTCTGGGCATTCCTTAGATCCACCAGTATTTACATGCCTCTATCCACTCCTTACGTCCACCAGAACCACACGGCAATTTCAGGAACGGACGACATGGAATTAGAAGGATACAGTGGTGAGAAATTGTAGAACTCACACGATATTTGTGTTCAAGGAATGTGGCACTCAGTGTTCTGCTCTGGTTGTGACAAGGTGGGGATAAAATGGACTCAATGACCTTGGAGGGCTTTCCCAACTTCAATAATCCTGTGATCCTGTGATATTTAAAGTTTGGGTTTTTTTGGCCCCGTTTTCCAGCAATTATGTTAATTTCTACACACATATTTAGGTACAGATATGCTGTGTATATCACATATAGCACATAATTCTAATGTATATTTTCATATTAATTTTATAAATAATACAAGACTGGGGAAGAGCAAAAATATAAAGGGTTTGACTGGAGAGCAGCTCCTGTTTTACTACTTGTTGTTGTTGCAAGTTCATTTCTAACTGAATAGAAGGGAGGGGGGAAAAATGCATTAAATTGTTTAAAAAGTAGAAATGCTTGTTTTTTGTTTATTTATTTTTTCCAGGGGTGTTGGACTTTCCAAATAATTTTACAAAACACTTCCTTTAAAGGGGACTAGCACACTCCAGGGCATGTAGTTGTAAAGATAAATCTGTGCACTTCCCTGGTACTGCAGGCACTCACCCTTTGGCCTCATTTTTATGGCTCTGCACCCTGGAGTGGTGTTATTGCTTACAAACATCCACACACACTTATGGGGGGCTGTGTGATCTGCAGATGTTTTATTTATAAGTGGCAGGCCTATTGCATCACCAGAATGTGCATTTACAAACAGATAGAGGTTTTATGAAACCCTATTCCATTGTTTTAATAGCTGAGCCATCCAGCCATGGCGGAATAGTGCACAAGGTAAATGTGTCTACATCTCTAGAACCTGTTCCAAGTTTTCTCAGATGTGACTAACTGCAAGAATTTTCCAGCCATCAAAAGTTAATAAAAAAGACAAAAATCAGGCAGTGCAAGCCTTTGGTATGAGACACCCCAAAGTGGAGGGGCTCTCCTAAACTTTAAGGCCTCATTTCAGCAGGGTGTTTAAGCAGGTGCCCAACTTCAAATGCAGGTCTAGTGAAGTTAGTATCCTTAAAATGAGATTCACAGTTAAATACTTCCCTAACCAGGACCTCAGTTGAGACTAGTCTGGGTTGTGAGATACCTGCCCCTGGGCACCATCAGAGATTAGCCTTTAACCAGAGAACTGCTGCAGTACAAACACTTGTTTATTCTCCTTGCAGCTCCCAGCGTGGAAGCAAGAAATGAGAGGATGCACCAGTGTCTTGATCTTGTTAAAATCCATTACAATTATTCCTATATTCCAATTATCTCTATATATTCTGCAGTAAATAAATGATGATGATTTTAGATAAGCTTTTGAGTTACAGCCAACAGCGCTTAAAGGACAGTAAGGAAACATTTAAAAATCAGAGACAGATGAGTCAGAGGGGATTATGACTCCATATAAATTGCTGCAAATAGCAATAGGTAATAATTGAAAAAAAAACAATTTCCAGCAAAAGAAGGGGGCTCCCAGCTCAGATACCAACCCTGAGAACCCTTCCATGGACACACCATGGCCAAATATTCTCTCATTCTTCTGCAGCCAATCTGATTTAATTTTACACCAACATCAGTGAAGACAGTGGCTCCTGCATTTCATTAAAATACATATTTTAACCACATCCTCTGTTTTCAGTCTTCACATTTGGGAAGGTTGAGGCTGGCAAATGCTGACAAGGAGTGACCTACATTAAACTGTAATCCCTGGACATACAAACTGGAAGAAAATGTGTACCAAGCATCAAAACGGTTTTGATTGAAACTCGATACTGGCTGTGAAAATTCTGTATTAACTCCCCAAATCACAAGTGGAGGTAACAGCAAAATACCCACCAGCTTCAGTGGAATCACAATTGCACCTCTGGTTTGGGTGCCTGTGCAAATATGGAATTGCTGCACAAGCAGAAAGAGTTTAGGCAGAAATATACTGAGCACACTGAAAAATGCAGGAAAAAATAGATACATTTCTATGTAAATGACCAAAAAATATTCACTGACAAATCCAAACTGAGGTTTCACTTACCATTAAATCTTCAGGTGCTGGCCTTTCCTTTGGCTGCTTCTTCATGCTGTGTCATAAAACAAAATGTTCGTATCAAAATAACTGCTCATTTATTTTCAATGTTTAAATATTGAATTGGATTTTATCTCTTTTATCACAGAGCGAAGAAATTCAGTGTATTTCTTAACTTTATCAGGTGCTGATGGGAAACAGGGTTCCTAACAGTAACCAAAACATTAATGGGTTTTTCCTCCCTCCCAGCCTTCCCTTATGGGATGTAGGGCTCCACACTGTTTGTAACCATGGACAGTGTGTAAATACAGAGGTCCCTAAAAACCAGCCAGCTCAGGAGGCAGAGAGAGCTGATTCCCATTTTTCTGGGGATTATGACACAGCTCAACACAAGGAATTACCCAAACAGGTGGGAAATCCAACTCCACTGCTGAACAGCTTCGGGAGCACACGCAATACCCTGGGGTTCCTACCTTCATTTCCCCCCATTTATTTCCATTACCCTGCAGGGTGATAGTTCATTACACAGCATTAACCTGTTTATAAGATCATGTTTCTCATCCAAACAGTCCTAGTTTTCCATGCAACAGGTGCAATTAGCTCGTGGAGGCCGTGCTTAGCTGCATGAGGGAACACAATAACGTGGCACAGAGGTGACCATCAGGAGCTGCCTACTGACTAATTGGATTACATCCAAACAGCCAGGCTTTATGGAGTGACTGGCATAAAGTCTGGGATGCTGTTCACTTGACATCTCTCATGGTTATTCCAAATTGATTGCTTAAATAAGATATAGTTGCTCCTCATTTGCTTTTTTTTTTTTTTAAGCAGTAATTCCCCCCACCGGAAAGCTGATGTAACACTGGATATAAAACACCAAATGAGCTGTGCTGGAAATTGGAGATATTAAGGACACAATTTACCTTCCCCTACAAATGACTCCAAGCCCCTCAAATAATCAAGTCCCACAAACTGTCTGAGGCAGCAGTTCTAATCTGACAGTCCAAAGTAGCTGCATCCCCAGGGAACACAAGGCTGTTAGCCACCATCACTTCTGCTGCAGGTTGACATCTGTGGAGATTTTAACACAGGTTATCCCCCCCTCTGCCTCCGTTCCTTTTTTTAAACCAGTCTGTCATCGATATTTTGGGGCGGATAAAAGCCTGGAGCTCCACACCCAGGGTTGTGCTGCAGAATCCTCCAAATACCCTTGGTCTTTGTAAGCTGAACCCACTGAAAACTGAGGCCTCTGTTACACAAACTTTAATTATTTAGTTACTTTAATTAACCGATCATCAGGCTGCTTTTTGTGTCCGTATTTGTTACAGACTGTGGCAGGCCTCAGAGATACTTTCTCCTGTATGATCTGTTCAAAATTCAGTTTTATGGGGTCACTTTTGCTGCAGTGGCCCTGGTATGAGGCAGAAAACCCCAAAATGTGCAAAGCCCAACCTATAGCTCCGTGTGGGGCTGAGGGCTTGGGGGAAGGCACATCCCTGGAGAAGGGCACATCCCTGGATTCCTGCTCCCACCCAGCCACAGCTCCCACTCAGGTGGCTCCATCTGATTTAACTCAGCTGAGCATCCAGCCCTGCAAGGGGATGTTTCTCCCTCCAACACTACTTATTTTTACAGAATTCAAGCTTATTTCTTCTGCTGTGCATAAATGCCTCCCCTTTTTAAATGATTTGGTTTTTGGAGAGGTGTATGACAGTTAAAAAGAGATTTTTCCCTTTGCTTTGCTTCTTTAGGATCTCTCACCCTCCAGATTTGTATCCTCTACTCACTCAAGAACCGTATTCTTTATTCTACAACCTCCTCCTCTCCCCAATTCTCCTTTAATTTAAAAGGTTTCCAATGAACTATTCCGTTTTAAGGACAGCAAATATACCCAGTGGTGTGTTTTAAACCACGACTCTCAGTAAAAATTACTTACTGAGAAGCCAATGAATTCATCAAGGCCTCTTGCCTTCCTAAACATCGAGGCAATTTTATAAGAAATATTTACCCCCCCCTAAATAATGATATTATACACATGACTTTTGCAGACTCCCCCCTGAGATGAATTCTTAAAGTCTCAGCACCGAGGTTTATTAAAACAGAGGAAAAAAAACCAACCCCAAAACCCCCAACCCTTGTAAGTACTTTTACGACCCTTTGTGTAAATAACGTTTACATAATTTAAACAGTTTGCTCAGCTTTGCTGCCCCATCTGCCCAAGGCCCCCGAGTCCCTGCTCTCTGGGAAAGGATGCAGGCAAAGCCATAAGGTCTCGGGGAGCTTGGAGTTAATGGCATGGATCATTTACATCCAGGGCATGGCACGTTTGCAAACCCAGCTCACCATTGAGTGATGAAGTGCACAAATGGCTCCGAGAACTCCCCGGCTGGAAGCACCGGCGATTCCTGGGATTGCAGCGAGACAAGGAGCGGAGTCAGGAGCAGGGAAGATCATTTTTTTTGAGGAGGAGAGCAAAATAACAGCAAAACAAAACAAACACACACACACACACCAAAAAACCCCTCCCAAACCCCAAGGAATAATAACCCCAGGGAAGCGACAAAGCCCCCTTTTCACACGCAGAATTTGAGGGAGAAAGGTACAAATTCTTCAGAGAATGTGTTATAAAACACTGAATTTCAACTAATGAGTATTACACAATGGGTAAAAACATGTGGAAAGACACTGAGGGGAGGTGAAAAAAGGACAATGATAGCCACAGGGTAAAAAGGAAGGTAGGGAAAGTGTAAATGAGAAATTAATGATTATTTAAGTAACACACAAATGGTCTTGTAATTAACAAAGAGCTGTGAAATTATTCTTGTGTTGACCTTTGTTTCTTTCACTGCATTCGCTATTTATTTACACTCATGTTTATTTACACTTATTCATTTTCCAGGCTGTCCTCATATGCTGTCTGTTCAAGATTTAAAAGGCAAAAAGAATTTTTAAAAACCAAAAAAAAAAAAGCCAAAAAAAACCCCCAACAAAAAAAAGAGCAGGATTTACCAGGCTAGTAGTAGAAAACAACAAAACAACCAGCCAGTATTTACGAAAAAAAAAAAAGGAGAAGAACACGAGTGAAAAAAAAAAAAAGATTAGGAACAGGGAACAAACAACATCACCATTTGCAAAGAAGGGCTTTGCGAATTTAGGAGTTTTTCCAAGAATGACGGAGAGCTCCACTGTGTTTATAGTGTAACAGCTCAGGATGTAATGAAATTACACTGCAGAGTACTTTAACAGTGTCATCTCATTAGACCTACAGTTGGAACAAGAGAGCCACATAAAACACGCAGCTGCAAATGACTCCATTCTCATCTATTCTCATTTGCTATTAAAAATACCTTTCGGCGTCTTTTTTCCTCCCTGACATCCCTCCACAAAGTACCCTGCAAAGTATGATACATGCACCTATTTAAATTAACAAAGGAATGACTTATTTTAATCTCACTGTGCTTTGGAGTGCTTTGGCCATTTGGATGAGCAATATATCATTACATACAACCTTCCAGCGCTGCAGGCAAGAAACTCGGAGCGTGCAGCATTTGGTGGGAGCCAAACAATTTCTCTAGCACACAACTGTGTCAAATGCATGCATGTATTCATTATGGAGAACGGGGAAATAGCTTTGATGTAGTGGAAAAAAGAAGATGATAAAAGCACCTCTGCAATGTGTGTGCCATTATCAATGGTGGCAGATAGACACGACTGCAGAGCCTCCTATGTGATTAGTAAATATACATATAATTGCTGTGGCCAATTATCAGAAAAATGAGATCGGTAATTACAAGACAGAAAATTAACTAGAACTCTTATTAAGGCTTTGTTTCCAATTCAAACAATTGGAAACTGCTGGAAAATACAATTAAATCAAAAGTAACTGAAGAGTAAAAGGAGAAGCCAAAATTGCTTGACAATTTTCAAAGACTTCTATTAAATACAAGGAGTGTTTGATAGAACGTGGCCAAATTCTCTTTGAACTTGGGCCGGGTGAGCGAGAGGTTATTGTTTCCAAACTTAGGAATGACAGCAATCTAGGCAAGGTTTCTGCTGGGGAGTGGAGGGAACACAAGGAAACCAGCAGCACAATTAAACTTTCTCCACTTCAAAGCACTGCCCATGAAAATTATCTGTATTAATAGAGAAAACGCAGAGGAAAATGCCAACCTTGCTCAGACAGAGCCCAGCAGGATTGGCCTCTCCCCATCCTTCCCTCCTGCCCAGCAGAGCCCTCCTGGGCTTCTCCCTAAAGCCACTGGGATGGACCCAAAAAGGGACAGGTAGGAAATGCTCCGGCCACAGAATCCATGGGAGACCATTCCCTGGGCAGCTGGCTCTGCCCAGCAATCTACCCCTGCTGTTTATTTTAACTAAACTGCAAGTGAGGAGCTGGTTGCAACCCAAACATCCCTCCAAGGGGCTGCCAGCTCGGCTCAGTCCACGCTGCGGGATCAGGATGGGCATCGAGCACTTCACACTCATTTGGGAGGTGATAATTTCTGCATTCACAAGAGATGACGAACCCATAATCGAGAGAAACCTCATTATGAGAGGGGAGGAGAAGCTGATGAGCTGCTCTGAAGCCACCAGCATCCCACTCTGGTTATTCCAAACCCTCTGGGCTCATCCAGGCAAGGGGAGAAGTTGCTCCAACATCAGCATAAAACCCTGGACTATGCGGCTCCTGTCCTGCAGCACAGCCAGGGGACAGGGGGCTCCTGCCTAACAAAATTTCACCTAGATGGAAGTAAATGTTAAATCCTACTTTTTTGTTTCATTTTTGGGGGCATATTTTTCCGTTCAGTTCAGGTATTTCAACCCCATCCAGACCTGCTGGCCATGGCCATGCCTGGGCTGGTTTGCTCTCAGGAGCTGAAGAAGAGATTTTGTGTGGAAGGGTAGAGCTGAACACACAGCAGGTCTCAGGATGGAAGCAGGACATGCTTTAAGAGTCATCCAGAGGATTTTAGACTGTGGACACAAATTTATCGGATATTTGCCTGAAAAACAGAAAGCCTTTTGGGAGGCTCAAGGAAATCAAGGTTGAATCTTGAGGACACCTTCCACTAGAGCAGGCTGCTCAAGTACCAGGATGTGCAGATACTGCCTGTTTTGTATCCTGAGGTTTCCCAGATGTTGTCTGACACTCAAGAAGATGGGAATATAAGGAAATAAAGAAAAGCTACACTGTGTGATGCAATATGGTCACATTTGCTGCACCCTGGTAATCTGCCTTATTTTCCCCACCTACAAAATGAAATCACACAATAGAAGGAAAGTAGAAAACCAAGATTTTAAAGGAGTGAGGAACACATATTTTCAATTTTGACTGGGAAATGGTTGTTTCCTTTTCATTAACTGCCACAGCTTTTGACCACTGTCATAAAGACCTCGATCCTGGTGATGATGCTAAAATGGCAGTAAAGACACAAAGGGTTGTGAGGATCCATGGACCATTATTCCCAGGACTGGCTGCTTCCCTGAGCATCCAAGCAACATTTCCATAACTGGGATCTGCCGCAGGAGAAGACAAGAGCAGCCTCTGATTTCTCCAAACCAGCCCAACTGTGCACACTGAGCGAGGGAAGGGCAAGAGGAAAAAAAGTTTGAGTGATGCCTTTGCCTTGTGAATAATGAACAGTTCAGGGAGGTCAACCCATTACAACTGAAACCGTTTAATTATTAATTATGCACAATCTATGAGCAAAAGGACAAGTTCAGAATGTTTAATGTGTGGTAACTCCGACTGGACCCTCTCTTGGCATTTTGTTATTAGCACTTGTCAGCAAGGTGCTCAGGCAGAAAGACAAAAGCACAGCGGCAGAAAATCTGAGCTGGAGGAGAAGGGAGGGCTTTAAACTTCAAACACTGCTCCTAATATTTAATTTATAGAGTGCCAGGGTTCTGGTATAAACCTTATTGACTTCCCTGCAGTCAGGGGAAGTCCCATTATCTAAATGAAGACCTGGGAATGAGAACACGGAACAAGCCCTCCCAAATCCCTCTCTTTTGAAGGCAGCAATAACATTAGAATCTGTAGCTTCCTTTTTTCCCCTCACAGGTCTGAACAAAGGAAGAAAGGACCACCTAAGAGTGTGTCCAGAAGCCAATCCTTTGGAACCTTTGCAATATGAGCTTGAATTACAGATCCTGGCATTATCCTCGCTTACTCCTCAAACGGATTATTTGGAATGTCTCCTGCTGTTTGCTCCTCCTAAGCAGAGCAGTGACAGAGATGCTACTGAGGCTCAAGAAGTAAACAATGTCCAGCAAATCCACAAATGAACATGGATAAGGCACTTTCCTCCCTTTCCTGTCCAGTTTGGAGGTTTACATGGATAACCTCAAGAGGAAAATTCAACAGATACAGCTTGGAGTTGCTTATTTTTTTGGAAACTCCTATGTCAATGGAATTTGGGAGTCATTCCTGACTGGCAACAAGCACCAAAAACCCCCAGGCTTTCCATACCGTCAGGGGTCTTACCCCAACACACAATTTCTTGAGAGTGAAACATTTTCTCAGAACAACTGAAAGCCTGAGATTTATCACATCCTTCCTGAAGGAGAAATCCCACAGCTTCTCTAACTGGAAAACCAGGAAACACAGCTTTCCCTGAGCATCCAAACAACATTCCCATAACGGGGATCTGCTGCAGGAGAAGACAAGAGCAGCCTCTGATCTCTCCAAACCAGCCCAGCTGTGCACACTGAGCGAGGGAAGGGCAAGAGGAAAAAAAGTTTGAGTGATGCCATCAGGGTGGCGATGGAAAACTTGGGATCCAATCCATGTTCCTTCTCCCTTGGGGCCAGCCCCATGGATGGAACAATGGACAACTGCTACCAGCACGTCCTACAAGAACTTGGTAGCAACAGAGGCTGGAATTCCCAGTGGAATCCCAAAACCAAACAGGTTTTATTCCTGCTGCTCTGTGAACTCCCTCTCTGGGAAGGGTTAAATTTCCCCGTTCTTTCCCCTCAGCTCCGCTTGTGCAGAAGGAGCTGCCATGGTCCTGTGGCTCCATGGCCACAGGAGGGAAGTTACCAGAACCCAGCAAACCAAACCTCAGCTCCTCTCTGCTCTGGGCTCCCCCAGCGCTCCCTGCCTGTGCAATGAGCATCTCCTCTGGGCACTCTCTCCTGTTCTAACTCCTCCACGGATGCTGAAATGGCAGCATTTCATAAATAATGCCTGTGCTTTGCAAAGTGTTTCTGCCTTATCACCTCAGCCCTCAAAACCTCTAGGATTAAACAATTTTTATGCACTCCAGTTTCTCTTATATTAAAGCTTTCAAAAATATATTTACTTTTCTATGGTAGCTGCACTGCACTTTGTGGCCAAACCGTGATTTTATAAATTTCTTTTTTTTTTTAGAGAAACAAGTTTTAGATGCTGCCAGGTGCAATTACAGGTAATAAATGCACTGTAGTTCCCAGAATATTCTGAGCTGGAGGGAACCACAAGGATCACCAAGTCCAACTCTTAAATGAATGGTCTTTGGCTACAATGAGAGCAGTGAATGACAGTATTGTACAAATTCAGATTTGCTCCTACAAGGACAACTTTCTTCCACAGCATTCCTAAAAAACTTATATATATATATATATACATATACATATAAAAATAAAATCCATTTCCCACTTTGGATCTACTCCTTCCAGACAACTTTCTTCCACAATATTCCTAAAAAACCCACTCTCTGTATAAAAATAAAATCCAAGTCTGACTTTCAATTTACTCTTACAAGACAACTTTCTTCACAGCATTCCTAAAACAATATATATATAAAACAACAACAAAAAAATCTATTTCTGCCTTTCCAGCCAATCTACTTCAAAAGGCCTGAAGAACCCTAATGCAGGGGATTTCTGACAAGTAACAAGTTGGCAGAAGCCAGCAGTGGCTGGAGGTGGCTCTGAGGCCCAGACTTGAAAGAATTCCTGGATTGTTCCCGTTCGGCTCCCACCCCGGGCAGGAAGGTGAAGGATGATTACATCTCTGCACCGGGTCACTTCTTGCTCTTTTCTTAGTAGCAGGTGCCAAATGTGACAAATTATCTGTGGGGGCATCTTGGTGTGAAGTTTTGTGTTCTGGGATTGGAGCGGCACAGGAAACTCGTTTATTTCCAGAGCTCGAGCTGGACAGAACCAGGGTCGAAAGGCCAGCGTTTCATCCCCAAAACACTGAGCCTACCTTAACACCTCAAGCCTCGTGAGGATCAGCTTTTCATCCCCAAAACACAGCCTACCTTAACACCTCAAACCTCGTGAGGACCAGCTTTTCATCCCCAAAACACAGCCTACCTTAATATCAAACCTCGTGAGGACCAGCTCGTCTCCCAACAGCGCTGCTCCTCAATTTCCTGGGAATATCAGGAGCCTCCCTCTGTAAGGAACGCGTGTGGGTGCTCCTGGGTAAATAACCCAGCAGATATTGGGATTATTTGGCTGTAGGATTTGCTACTGGGGGATATTTTTTAGAGCCAAGAAGAAGGGAGGAAAGAAGGGATTAAGAACAGGAATAATCCAGAGTGTGGGACATGGCACTTCCTCCCCTCGCCAGGCTCTGTGCCTTTTAGCGGGGCTCTCCGAAGGGCCTGCAAAAACAGGTTAATCCTTCCACCAGAACTGTAATTGCTTTTTCTCTCAAACAAACCAAGAATTCCTCCCTCTCCTGGCTGGTCTCCTGTCGCTCATCAGGCAGCAGAGCACGGCAGGTTTGGGCAGACACACACACAGCCACACATCTCAGCGAGCCGAGGCAGCGCCGCGTGACACCAGCCCCTACCTGCGCACACCGAGGGGACCCGGCGAAAAACTCAACCCATTTGTTGTTCCCCTTCCTCCTCTGTACCCTCCCGATGCATTTTTATTGCTTTTTCATAAAACACTGCTGCAAATAATCAAGCATGACCATTGACATCCACAAGATTGAGTTTTAGGAACCATTAAATGAGCTTGTCCTCCTGGGAAGGTTCTTGCTCAGGTTGGTCTAAAGGTAATTATTCAGCAATTCCTACCTGTGGTTTTACCTTGTTCCTATATAAGTCTCTGAATCTCATACACTGGTAAGGTCACAATTTCTGTCTCCATAAAACTATACCTTAAATTATTGTAGGTTTGGGCGTGCACACACACACACAGACACACAAGTGCATAACCTATGGAAATCTACAAAACTCCAGAAATTTTCAGGTTTCACCCATTTAAATCAACACCTGAGAATGTAAAGAGAAATTCCTAAAGAAAAAGAAATTAAATCTTGTTTCATTCTGAGCCTTTTGGAGTTTTTTACTGCATTTATAGCAAGAGCAAAATGCAGTGTGGATTCATAAGGTGAAGGAATTCAGGGCTTGAGAGGAAACACCTCTCATGTCATTTGATCAAGCTGAACATCCCGGGAATTTTAAAGGCTATTCCAGTAAGTAGAGGGATCTATTTAACCACATAAAAAAAAAAAAAAAAAGATAATAGTAACAACTATACAGAAAAATGTATTAAGTGCAAGTTAATTTTTTTCCATGGGAAAATTTGAAAACATATTGACACTGAAATGCTTCACAGCTCAGCGTTAACACCCCACCAGCATTAAGTGATGCTCTTAAATGTTCCTGGAGTACAGATTTAAAAGGAGACAAAAAAAAAAAAAAAAGAGGTCTTTGATTTGTGGAGTTTGGAAAGTCCTTGAGCTAGATTAAACTGCAGTCTTGTGAGACCGAGTATCTCTGTGGGGGCACTTAACAGAAATGCTCAAGAAACTCATGGAAAGCTTCTCTCTACTTACTCATGAAGCTATCAGGGTAAGGATTCATGAGGACAACTAATTAATTTTTCTTCTCAATTTCTGCCTGACTTGTTAAAACAGGCAGGTTTTGCAATGCTGCCTCCTGTTTGTACAAACTGGGATTTGCTCTTGGAACTCTTCCCTCCCCAAGCTTCTGATGGAATTGGAATAATAAAATAATTTAAAGGCAAAAATTGAGTTCTTTTCCTCCCCAATTCAATACAACAAAAACCAAATAAACCAAAAGCAACACCTAAATCACAATTACAGTGAGATTACAAACTATGGCACCTTTGAAACCAAAATTCATTTATCTCGGGTGATGAAGAAGAAAAGGTTGGAAAGCAGAGCTGATGTTTAACTACAGAGCTGGTGACCGAACTGCTCCAGGGGCTGGCAGGAATTGCCTTCCTAGAAGGGACACTCCAACTACACAGAGGTTAAACAAAATAGCCCTGGAGAGCTTAAGGAAAATTCATAGGACTCTACTGGATGCATTCCAGCTTTCTGTCCATCCAGCCTTCTCCAGATGCAGAGCAGCCACCTCTAAAGCCAAATCCCACGGGATTCAAAGGACGGGAAGCTGAAATGCTGAAAAACACAAAGCTCCAGGGTCTGGGCTTTTGGGATCTTTGTACCCAAGCTGCAACCACCCAAGGAATGCTGAGCTGAGCAGAGATCAGGAAAAATGACATTTTTAGAAGGTTTCAGGAATTCTGCAGCTGGAATATAGCTGAGGAAGCAACTAAATGGTTGGATTTGATGATTTTAGAGGTGTTTTCCAACCTAAAATGATTCTAAACAGTGATTTCCCACATAATACAAGATACCAGGGAAATAAGTACCCACAGCTCAGAAGAGCTTTGCAAATAACATCACTTCTCAACCCTCTGCAAGGGATGCAAAAAATGCTACAATCAGAGCTCTCATTTTCTTGAAAAACCTAATCCCATATTTTTCTGCAGAGGTGCAGTAATCCACCAGTTACCAACCTGGAAATGGAGACCTGTCTCATTTACCTCTTACTACACTGAGAATTTCTAATGCATTAAAAGGCAAATGCAGAATTATACTCAGTGCTACAGTACTTGGAATTTGGAAGTGGAATTTGATTCATTGAGTGACCCTTGCAGATATCAGCCAGGAGAACATTTAAGTGGCCCATTTAATTGCTGGAGATCTGGAGGGATCTGAACAAGGAACGGGTAAGATTTCTTCCATCAGCTCAAGAGAAAATATCTCGGGAGACTGTGAGACTCCAAGCAGTGAGAATGTTAAAAACCTATGGATTCTACTTACAATATTTCATTTCGGAGTTAACACACCAAGTGAAACTGGGTGACCTGTATTTCTCCAGTCATAGAATCATGGAATTGTTGAAGTTGGAAAAGATCTTCAAGACCATCGAGTCCAACTGCCAACCCAGCGCTTCCAGGTTCACCACTGAACCCTGCCCCCAGGTGCCGCATCCACACTTTTTGGAACATTTCCAGGGATGGTGACTCCACCACTGCCTTGGGCAGCCTGTTCCAATGCTTCACAACCCTTTCCATGAGGAAATTTTTCCCATTATCCAACCTGGCCCTCCCCTGGCACAGCCTGAGGCCGTTCCCTCTCCTCCTGTCCCTGTTCCCTGGGAGCAGAGCCCGACCCCCCCGGCTGCCCCCTCCTGTCAGGGAGTTGTGCAGAACCAGAAGGTTCCCCTGAGCCTCCTTTTCTCCAGGCTGAGCCCCCCTCCCAGCTCCCTCAGGCGCTCCTGGGGCTCTGGGGTTTGCATTTCCAATTCCTATTTCTAATCTTTTTGTGTATCTGGAACAGATTCCGACAACAAAAACTTTTACGAATTGTTTGAAACTGCACCCATTGCTTGGGAAGCACAACCCTGTTCCATGGCAAATTCTTTGGCTGCGCTACCACAAAACACAGGGCCACATCCAGGACATCTTCCAAGCCAGGCTCCTGCTTCCAGCCCCACTCCATTCTCCTTCATGTGGGAGCGCTCTGGAAAGGCTGCACACACAGCAAGCGACGCGTGTCCTTCCCAACGGGAATCATCTGCGCCGCTCAGCGCTTCCCATGCAGCATTTCCCGGAGTTGGAGACAAACTCAGCCGAGTGCTGGAATATTAAATGGCTCTCAGCTCCCAAATAACAGCAGCCTGCCTTTATTGCCGGCTGTGGCAGGAGGAACTCCATTACCAACGAGTCTATCCCCATCTTTGGGCCAGGAGCAGGAATCTTGTCATGGTGGGAGATGCTGCTCCAATTAGGATTGTTGCTTAAATGAGCGTGTCTTATTTGGAGCTGGATCAGAGCTCACTGTAAGTCACCACATGGTAAAAAATAAAGGTTCTGGCAGGCATGTTTCCCATGCACACAGTGCTCCTCACTAATTCTGCCATTAAAAAATAATCCCAGCCCCGATGCCATTAGCAGCCCCATAAGATCATTTCTCAACAAAACCCATCAGGCACAGTTTGCTGTGATTTCAGAAGAACCATCGCGCCTGGCTCATTTTGGTTCAATTATCCTGCTTCTCAAATCATTTGTTCATCCTTTCTGCGAGTCAATTCAAGTCCTAGAAAATGAACAAACACACTTTGCAAACTGCCAAAGTGACCCACTGTGTTTCAGGTATTTCACTAAGAGTTTAAAACCAGCTCCAAAAATCTCACTGCTGCAGAACATCTAAAAACTCCCATGGGCAGTTTTTATTCCATAGTGTCCACTATCCCAGGTTGCCCCAAGCCCTTGGACCTGGGATACCTTGGACACTTCTGGGGATGGGACAGCCACAGCTTCTCTGGGCAGTTGAATTAATTCATCCTATGAATTAATGATAATGAACATTCACTTGGATTCCTGCTGTGTTTTGGTGGAAGTTCTACCAAATCCCATGACCACCAATACAATAAGCAACTACCAGAAAGAATCGAGGTCTCCATTTCATCACTTTAAAACATTTCTGGCTCCAGAGCTTTTAGCTAGCTCCAGGGGGAAGGATCAAGGGGACTAGGACCTCCTTAGAGCCAAGGGGAAAATTGGATCCAAAATAATCAGCCTTACAATAGCAAGATTTCTAACCTCGAATACTTCCACTCTGACATCGAGTGTGTCCAAAACAAAGCGAGTGGCACTTAAAGAACTTCCAGCTGAGCTGTGCTCTGTCACCTGGAGCTTTAACTGCCCACACAGCACACTCTGACCACTGCCTCAGGAGAATGATGACTTCACTTGCTGTGGAACATGAAACAAGTTTAAAAATGCCCAAATGCCAATGGTGAAGGTAGTTCAGCACTCGGATGTTTATAGCCCGCACAAAGTTCCCTGCTTGAAGCTTTTGTGAGAAGACTGGAGCACTTCTGATCCTGAGGAGAAGATGTGAAAGCTGCCAGAAGGTCACAGAATCCTTTGGTTTGGGAAAGATCTCCAAGATCATCAAGTCCAACCATAATCTATCACACTGTGAGCTCCTCAGGGCCGTGTTTTAGAACAGTGAGCTCAGAGTCAGGCACCAGCACCCCTTTAAAAGTGATTTGTGTAGCAGCAAAACACAGCTAAAATCATGATTGTCTGTAACTGACCTTGAGGATGGAGAGGGCCTGTTTCTGATGGTACAGACAGCACTGGTGCTCTGGAATAGCCACGCCTCAACCAAAGATGTGTGTAAGAGGAATAACGATGGAAGGAAGAGATTAAAGAAACAGAAGTCCCTAAAAAGCGCCCCAAGAACCAGATCTCCAGCAAGAGCCAGGGAAAAGAGCTGGGAGACTGGGAGAACTTGCCTTTAGAGAGGATACTTGTTCATTTTACTGTAACCTCACCCCTCAAGGCCCAAATGCCACCTTTAGGAAGAAGCTCAGCCAAGGCACAAAGTCATCCTCTAAGAGAAGGGCAGAAGTGCTCACTGAGGTGAGCCCAGGTAGGTGGAGACTACAGAGATGAGGACTTGGCTCACACCAAGCTCAACAAACACGTTACAGGGACAGGCTGCAGGTAGCTGGATGACTTTAGACACATTTTAGACTCATCAACACGCAGCCACTCAACCTGAGGAGCTGGAAACGACATCCTGCTAGAGGCTGAGGCAAGTGTTTAAAGAGTGATGGCTCTTTTTTTCTTGTTGGAGCTCCCTAATTAGCAGCATCACCTCATAAGCATTAAAAATGGAGCAAACT